>NC_056751.1:122657992-122765298 GCF_019279795.1 Protopterus annectens | reverse complement strand
CTTGGTGTGGGTTCAAGGAGGACTTTGGAAGGTTGATTGGGAACCCTAGATTTCGCAGAATGGACATGGTGAAGTGCAGATTCCTTGACAGGCTATATTTTGACTGCTAGTATTAGGATGTCATCCATATATGCGTAAATCTGGATTACCTGATTTCTGCAGAAGCCAATGGCTGGTGCTAGACACTTTGTAAACACTCCGGGGGGGGGGGCAGTGCATAAACCAAAGGGCAAAGCAGTAAACTGGAAATGAGAGGAAGGCCCAGAGAAACGCTGGAATTGTCTGTCGGAAGTCCTGATGGGTATGTGTAGGTAGGCTTCTTTTAGAAGCAAGATGGCCATAAAGGATTGGCTGGAATAAGTGGCAGCAGGAGGGTACCTGAAGGTGGAGGTTTAGAAAGGAGAGATCTAAGCTGCGTCTCCAGGGGCCATCTTTTTTGGGGACCGGGAGCAGAATCCCTTTCCTTCCTGTCCTGACGGGACAAGTTGTATGGTGCCTAGCTTTAGCAGGTCTGACAAAACTTGTAGCAGGAGAATAATTTGGTTTTTGGGGGAATGGAATGCCTTTCCTGGGTGTTTTCCTTTCCAGGATAGGAAGTACCCTTTTTGGACAATGGATAGGACCCATTAGTCTGTGGTGATGGTTTGCCAGAAGGGTAGACACTAGGGAAGGAGTGCAGAAAGTGGTAGGTGGGCAAGGCAGTCATACATTATTGGGACCTCCTCTGTCCTGGAAGGATTGCCTGCACTGAGGAGGTGGTGCAGTAGGTCTGGACATGGTAGGTCTTGCCCCTCAAGTTGTCTGTGGAGGGTTACACCTTACAAAAATGATTTTAGCAAGGTAGTTCCTGTAATATTTGGGAATGGGGGACACCAGATGTTTGATGTCCTGTAATTATTCACTTTTTTCCTGCAGATTGTTTTCCAAAAAGGAAATTGTGATTGGTTGGGGGGGGGGGGGGGCATCCAAGATCTTGGATTTTAAGTCTTCTGGTACATTCTGGAGTCTCAGCCAGCAGTACTTCCTGAGGACAAGAGCAGATGCTGCAGAGCGGGCAGATGCTTCTGTAGCATTGTAGCTGCATCTAATGGAGTGCCTACCTACTTGCTGAGCCAAAGACAGTTTGGAGGAAATGTCAGCCTTAATGGGGCTGTCAGGATTAGAAGCCAGCATGAAGGAGGCTTGAGACACTAAGTCTAGAGCATACTTAGTCATGTGGGTCTGATAATTAATGGCTCTGAAAGCCAAAGTGGAGGATGTGTATACCTTTTTTCCCATCCTAGCTATATATTTTCTATCTTTATCCGTGGGTAGGAAGGATGTGGAAGGAAGCAGTCTAGACTGTTTATCAGGGGCGGAGGCAATCATAGCTGGGTCCACCAAGGATAGTTTAAGAATGTTTGCTCATTTGGCACTTTATAGAAGCCATCAGGGTGCTTAGGGACAGGTGGCTGTGAGTCTGGGGCCTTAGAAGCTGAATTAAAGGTATCCAAGCAAGCAGGTAGAAGCAGAGGGACAGCCAAAAGGGAGGGGGATTCTATTTGAAGCAGCTCAAAGTACCTCTTGGGTGTCAGTCATTTGCGAAGTATCCCAACTGAAGTAATCTTTCATCTTGATGATTGTCTCAAAGGTAATATCCTCAGGAGGAGAATAGTACAGTTTTGTACCTACCATAAATGTAGATGTCCGATAGGTATGCATCTGCAGTCCTAACATATGGGTTGTCCTGCCTCAGGCAGCCCTTCGGTCGGCCGGATTCCAAAGTCTGGGTCTGGCCTCGGCTGATATCGCACTTCACCCGACGTCATAGCTGCTGTGGTATAAAGGCATCAGCCGACGCCATTTTCCTCAGTGTTTCTTGCCCCAGATGCCAGGTGCCCTCTAGGAAGGCTAAATTTGGATAAATGCAAATAATTCCAAACAGTAGAGAGCAAAAATTATATATATATATATATATATATATATATATATACATACAAAACAAATACACCATAATAATTTCCCCCAGCTAGCTAAGAGAGGGATAGATACCCTAGGAATACCACAGAGGGGAAGGAGGGTGGGTAATCCTGACTGCAGATGCATACCTATCGGACATCTACATTTATGGTAGGTACAAAACTGTACTATGTCCTTCAAGGATGCATCTGCAGTCCTAACATATGGGTAGAATACCATAGCCAAACTGGGGGAGGAGGCACTAAGATAAAGATGGTGCAGTCAAGATCCCTTGCAACAGCAGTTGCAAAACCTGCTCGGGATCTGGAGTATAAAGGAAGGTTATAATGCTTGGCAAATGTATGCACGGAGCTCCAAGTAGCAGCTTCTAAAATGTCTTTGGTAGCCACTCCTCGTAGGAAAGCTGTAGTGGTGGCTGTAGCTCTTGTGGAATGAGGTCTGATATTTTCGGGAGTTGTCTTTCCATGAAAAGAGTAGCAAAATTGGATGCAATTTCCTATCCATTTTGAGATTGTCTGTTTTGAAATTGCTTTTCCTTGCATTCCTGTTGCATATGCTACCAGAAGTTGGTCAGTTTTTCTGTTGGTCTTAGTTCTGTCCAGATAGTAACGTAATTGTCTGTGCACATCCAAGGTATGTAGCAGTCTTTCCCCCCTGTTCTGTGGGTTGGGGAAGAATGTAGGTAAATGAATCGCTTGGTTCAATGATACTCTGGAGACCACTTTTGGCATAAAGGTAGGGTTGGTTCTCAGAGACACTATCCTGGTGGAAGATAAGGAAGGGCTGTACTGCCATTAATGCCTGTAATTCAGATACCCTTCTTGCTGAAGTGATTGCTAGCAGGAAAGCAGTTTTCCAAGACAAAAACTGTAAATCTGCTGTTGCTGCTGGTTCAAAAGGGGGAAGTGTTAACTTTTCCAGCACAAAGTTGAGATCCCATGTAGGTAAAGGTGGTTTCCTTGGAGGCTTTACGTTTTTGATTCCTCTCAAGAACTGTCTGAGTAGAGGATGAGAGAAGACAGGAGGATCCATGTTGTATTCTGCTGAGATTGCTGATGCATGAATCTTAATGGAGGAGTAGGACAGGCCATTGTGGAACAGTTCTGCTAAGTATTCCAGGATGTGTGCTATGTTTGCCAATGAGACATTTTCTCCCTTTGCTGCACTCCAAATGAGGTATCTTTTCCATTTGGCTGAATAAGTTTTCCTTGTGGAGGGTCTGCGAGCCTCCAGGATAATGTCCTTAACCCTCTGAGATAAATCTGGGTTATTAATATTCCAAGCAGCTAGCTGCAGTGTTTTCAAGTTTGGATGTAGGATCTTGTAGTTGTTCTGTTAGAAGTAAGGGACATAGAGGTAGAGGCCATGCGTGTGTCCGAGACATGCTTCTCAGTAGCGGGTACCAATGTTGCCTCGGCCAGTCTGGAGCCATCAGGATTACCCTTGGCTGATCCTCTGATCTTCAGTAGGACTTTGTACATCAAGGGAAGAGGTGGAAATGCATATGCTGTCAGGTTTTTCCAGCTGAAGGAAAGGGAGTCCACCCTCCAAGCAAGTGGGTGGTATGCTCTTGTGCAGAATTTCTTCAATTGGTGGTTGTGTGGGGAGGCGAACAGGTCTATCTCTGGTAGTCCCCATTTCTTTGTTATGGTTTTGAAGATATCTGGATGCAGCATCCATTCGTGAGCAGCCGTGGTAGTTCTGCTTAAGGTGTCTGCTAGTGAATTTTCTTTTCCTGGTACAAATCTGGCCTGAAGTTGAATGTTGAGATTCAGGGCCACATTCCACAGGTCCATTGCCATCCGGCATAGAGGATATGTGTGTACCTCCCTGTTTGTTGATGTACCACATGACTGTGGTATTGTCCGTCCTTATCAGCAGGTGACTTTGTTGAAGGAATGGTCAGAATGCCTGGATTGCAAGTTTCACTGCCAGCATCTCCTTTAGATTTATGTGTAGATTCAGCTGGTCTTGGGTCCATAGGCCTTGTATGCACTTGTCCACCATGTGTGCCCCCCAGCCTAGGTCTGAGGTGTCCGTGGTGATGGTCTGGATTGGATGAGGTTTGTTCAACTGACAGGCCTGAGCCCACCACTGGAATTCTTGCTTCAGGCATGGAATTATTGGAATCTGGGCTTCTAGACTGTGCTTGTGTTGAGACCATACATTCCTTAGGTACCATTGCAACTTTCTCATATGCAGCCTGGCATGCGGAATCAATATTATGCAGGATGCCATGTAACCCAGGGCTTGCAGGACTTGCCTTGCAGTAAGCTGAGTTTGAGTTGTTAATGTCATGAAATACACTGGTAGTTGCTTTTGTTTTTCTTCTGTGAGAAAAGTCATCTGAGTTGATGTATCCAGTTCTGCCCTCAAGAATGTTATCCTTTGGGATGGTACTAGTCTTGATTTTTGCATGTTGACTGTGTATCCCAAGGCTTGTAACACTTGTATGACCTTTTCCAAATCTTTTGTTAATTTTGCCTTGTTGTCCGCTTGTATTAGGCAGTCGTCCAGGTATGGGTAACTTTGAATTCCCTGAAGCCTGCAATGAGCAATTACTGATGCCAGGCATTTCGTGAATACTCTGGGCGCAGTAGATAAGCCAAAGGGCAATGCTGAGAATTGATAATGCTCTGATCCTGCAAGAAATCTGAGGTGTCTTCTGCAATCTGGTCATATAGGGACATGCAGGTATGCCTCCTTGATATCTAGAGTCACCAGCCACGACTCCTTGCCCAGCATGGGAAGAAGTTGCTGGAGGGTCAGCATTTTGAATTTTGGAACAATGAGGTATGTGTTCAGAGCGGACAAGTCGAGAATAGGTCTCCATTGATTTTCTTTTCTTGGTACAAGGAAAAGCCTGGAGTAAAATCCTTGGCCTTGTTCCATAGGCAGTACCTTTTCTATAGCTCTCATCCTTAGTAAGTTGTTGATTTGTCTTAGAGCGTCTGTTTTTTGGCTTGGTGGTAGGTTTGGCATTCCTCTCTTTTTTGGTAGAGTGTGGAAGTGAAACCTGTAGCCTTTGTCTATTGTTTGTAAAGTCCATTTGTCTCCTGTAATGTAATGCCAGTTGTGGGAAAATAAAGCTAGTTTTCCGCCCAAGGGTGCTTCCAGTTGTTCCCTGGTAGGCGGAATCAGAGCCAAGTCATTGTTTCTGCCCTGTGGAAGTAGTTGTAGTTGAATCTGTGGCAGTACTTCTCTGGTTGGTAGGTTGCCACTGACGTCCCCTGTAGGCCCCCCTGGATTGACCTCTGCCTCTTGTGCATCTATTTCTGCCTCTGTGCTCTGGAGGTGCCTGGAGAGGACCAATTCTTCGAAGGCCAATTTCTGCTAAACCTCGGAGGTTGGACCTGTAAGAAATCCTTGACTGTTTGGACAGATTTTGCTTTTTCCTCCACCTTCTTTAGAACTTCCTGTGCAGGGGAGCCAAACAAACTTTGTTTCTCCATAGGAGCATCTAGGAGTTTTGACTTAACATGGTCTGGTAAGGATTGTTCTTTTAACCAGGCATGCCTTTGAATCACTGTTCCAGTCATAGCTGATCTAAAGGAAGCCTCCAGTGCATCATAGCCACATTTTAAGAAATGGTTACTGACCTGCTGAGAGTTATGTACCAAATCCTGAAGGGACTTGCTGTCTATAGGTTCAGGAGAGGACAGTTTTTTTATTTAGCTGGTCTAACAAAAATTCCTGGTACTGAATCATGTGAAATTGACAGCTTAAGGCCCTGGCCGAAAGAGTAGCAGAAGTATAAACCTTTTTACCCCATCTCTCTAATGCTCTAGATTCCCTTTCAGAGGGGAGAGGATTTTTGGCAGAAGCAGCTGCCACAGCTTTAGGGCCCTGTGAAATGGTTTCAGGATTTGCAACAGGAGCCTTGTACAAATGGTAGTGTGTGTCCGGGACCCTGTAATATCTGTCAGGCTTGGCAGGGGCCGGAGGAAGAGAATCAGGGGCAGTACAGGCATCACTATATGCATCAACAACTGTTAGTACTGGAGGAATGGCTAAAGGTCTATGCTGTGGTAAGTGTAAGAAAGTCCTTAGCCTTTTCCTTGAATCTGAAAAATCTTGGCCCTGCCATTGAAAGTGTTCCCTCATAGCATGTAAGGTTTCCCCAAAAGAAAATTCTTCAGGGGGAGAGGCAGAAGGAATGGAGTCTTCTGCATCGGAATCCTCATAAGGAGAGTATGGGCCTTCCTGAGGGTCTGAGATATCAGAGTCATCCGAGGAATAGTCTGTAGAAACAGGTTCCGGGGGTTCAATCCTAGGCCTCTTATCTGGAGGGGGGTAGAGAGGCCCTGTCTGGGTGAGGTTGGGATCCCCTGATCAAAGAAATGAGATCCCCAGCCAGGCTGAGCATTTGAGAACTAGAGGTAGGCATGTGTGAGGGGGTTTTAGCAGGTATGGCCTTAGAAGATTTAGCTGCTTTAGCCCTGGAAAAAGCCTTGATAGACATAGATGCAGGGGGTCTAGCAGCCCCACGTGCGGGGGTAGATATGTCTAAAGGAATAGTATCTGACAAATCCTGGGTGCTAGCTTCTGTAGGGGCAATTTCAGTAGCAGATTCAACTATGCTCTGTGAAGCCTCGGCTATCGGAGGCCTGCTTTCGGCCGAAGGCAGAACAGAGGACTCTGTTTCAGCCGAAACCGAAACACTTGCGGTTGGCCTAACCGTGGTTTCAGCCGAAACCGCGGACCGCGAGTGTCAGTCCTTTTCCTTGCGTTTTTTAGCTAATTGTGTAGTCGGAGTCTCCGACTGCATTTTGTATGCAAAAGCGGGACCAAAAAACTCCTCTGCAAACTCCGACCGACGTCTAAGCATCCGTCGGTTGAAGGAAGCACAGGCTACACAAGCTGATACGTCGTGGTCGGGGCCTAAACAAGGAAGGCAGTAAGAGTGGAAATCCTTATGAGGTATTTGTTTCCCACAAGTTAAACAATTATTTACTTTGTCTGACATCGGCTGAGGCAAGAAAGAGTCCCCAATGGGGTACTTAGCTTTTTAGAAGTCTTCGGTAGTAGAAATCTCTGGATCTGACCGACCGGCACTTGCGAACAGCTTCTGCTTCGGCACCGTGGCAAGAAAGACTGAGGAAAATGGCGTCGGCTGATGCCTTTATACCACAGCAGCTATGACGTCGGGTGAAGTGCGACATCAGCCGAGGCCAGACCCAGACTTTGGAATCCGGCCGACCGAAGGGCTGCCTGAGGCAGGACAACCCATATGTTAGGACTGCAGATGCATCCTTAAAGGACATCCACTTCAAGATTCTTCCATCAGGAAAATACTCCTAGGGAGCAGCGATCTGGGATGTATATGAAGAGTCCTCCAAGGAAGAAAAGGAAGAATCATGCTCTTCCTCCCTAACCTGAGAGGTCATGGGAGGGAGGGAAGAGGCAGATCCAGGCCTAGGACTGAGTAAAGACAGTAGTGGAGGTTGAAGCTGAAGGCCTAAAAGCCATAAATGCCTGCATGAGAAAGGAAGTTAAGGCCTGCCAATCTGGTAGGGCTTCAGCAGAGGAGGTACACTTGGTTTTCTGCTTCTTTTCGGCGGGGGTGGAAGTTGGAACCGTCCTGGAGTCAGGTTTTGAGGTCAACATTTCCGAAGTCTGGATCCGGGTCGGAGGTACAAGAGAATCTGGTTCCTCCTTGACACTGACAGTGGCTGGGTAAGCTCCAAGGACGTGCCAGTAGTCAGCTGTGCAACAACTTCCTCAAAGGATGTCGCTGAAGTAGACTGATCCACCAGGTGCTCAAGTCCTTGACTGGCAGTTCCCGGGGCATCAGGTAGTGAAGCGGCAGGCGCGGGAGGCCTAGGAATCTTTGCCTTCTTGTGTGGAGGTTTGGATGCAGCCTCCTATGCAGGATCCTTTCGTAGGGCTAACAGTTTAAGGCACTGTTTTTCTAGGTAGAGGTTTTAAAGTGGCCAAATGGCTGCATAGGGTCCCCAGCACAAGTGACTGACAAATTGAGCAGGCAGAATTGGTCATGCTCCCTGCCTAAGCAAAAAACACACCTATCATGGACGTCTTTATGGGGTATCAGGTGACCCGCATTGGCACTTTCCCTTTTTACCTGACATCAGCTAAAGGCTACAACAACCAAGCCTAAGCAATAACAATTGGCTAAACAAGAAAAAACAGAAACCCAACGGGTTACTTAGCTTTAGTGATGCTACGCCTGAGAAGGAGTGATCGCACGATGTGCAAGTAGTCTGCAGTTGAAAAGTCCTGGGGATTGTGCGTGCAGTACCGCATTGAAGGCCCCTGGTTTATGGCTTTATGTCTGACGTCCCATGCACGCTGCAACAGCCAAGTTGAAGCTTTTGTATAGGAGCCAATGTACGAGTCGCTTGAGGGCAGGAAATCCCACAACTAGATACTGCAACACAGGAATGGGAGGACATCGCCCATTGCCACACAGAGTGCTTCAACACAAGGGGTACGAGCTGATACCTCATTGTTTGTCGATGTACCAAACAAATGACATTGTCAGTTTCAAAATGCTCTCCCTTCAGGGATGATTGCGTTCAAAGGCCTGCAACACAAAACACTGCTCATTTCTAGGATACTGATATGCAAGTTGGCCTCAGGAGACCAAGTGCCTTGGACCATTTTCCCCAGAAAATGCCCACCCCCACACACACTGGAAGCATCTGTGGACACTACGGCCTTGGGGTGAGGGGGAATGAACAGATTGCCTTGTAGAACCTTATCTGACTGAATCCACCACCTTAGATCTCTTACATATCTGGGTGATTTGTATCAGAGTTGACAAGGGTTGGTATAGTATCAACCACTGTGTTGCTAGCATCCACTGTAGAATCCTCATGTAAGATCTGGCTAAAGGTACTAGTGGTATTGTTGCTGACATTGATCCCAGAGCTTGAAGGACCAAGCAGGCTGAAATCTTAGTAATGCAGATTTTCCTGACCTGTGATCTCATGGTCTGAACAACAGAGGTAGTAAAGCTATCATTGAATTTGTGCTGAACACAGCTCCTATGAATTCCAAATTTTGAGTCTATTCCAGTTGAGATTTTCTGTAGTTTATGTCTATCCCCAGATGAGAACATGTCTGGTGAACCTGATCTCTTGTTCTTAAATTGATGCTTAGTCAGGGCGGTAATAAGATGGTCAAGATATGAAAAAAGCCAGAATCCCTGCAGTCTGAAGTCAGCTGCTGCAACTGCCATGCATTTGGAGAACACCCTGCGGGCTGTGCTGAGACCAAAGGGCAGAAATCTGAACTGATAGTGAGTCTCCCAGCCAGAAGCACAAGTGCTTTTTGGATTATCTGTTTACCTTTATGTGATAGTATGCATCCTGAAGGTCTATTGACCACATCCAGTTATCCTTGCCCAGAAGGGAGAATAGACTGAATCATGACCACCCAAAACGTAGTACGCTGAACTGACATGTTCAAGTTGCTGAGATCTAAAACTGGCCTCCAGTCCCATTTTCTTTGGCACTAAAAAGAACCTTGAATAAGTTTTGGATTCTATCTGGTCTGGTGGGACCTCTCTGATTACTTTAGCAGCTTTTGTATTTGTATTGCTGCTTGTTCCCTCTGATAGGGCAGAACGTCTGGGATTTTTCTCGACTTAGGTGATGGATAAGAAAAAGACATTATAGCACCTCTGGGAAAAATCCTCTGTAACCCCATATCTTGGATTTAGTCAGGCTCTGTGGTGCAGGGACAAAGGGACAATCTCCCAAATGCATCCAGAGGTGGACAATCTGGCCTCCTTTCAAGTACACTGGTAGGGTTAGAGAATCTCTGGACCCCTGTTGTGGGCCATCCCTGCCGCGAGGGCAACGACCACTGGAGTTCCCTCCTCTGCCACTGATGGAACTTCCTCCACGTGTGTCCTGGAAAGGACCCTGGGACTTCCTGAACCACATCTTACCATCACCTCGTTGATTCCTAGAGAAAGATCTTTGAGATTGAAAAATGTACACCCACTGCAGAGAGGGTCTTTCCATCCTTCTCACACCTTGATAATGTGCTCCCTTTTGGGCCAAACACAAGTGCCAACAAAAGGACCATTGAAGAATGAAGACTTGAATAGTTCCACAGAACACACAAGTGCAACCAGGCATATCGCCTGATGGAAATACCTGAACCTGCTGCCCTTGAAGTTCCTTCAGCTACATACAAAATGAGCCACATGGAAGAACTGGAAATAGACTGCAGGGTAGCCAACTGAAACGTCACCGAAGACTGTACTTCACAAATGGGTACTGAAAGGGTATTTGAGAGCTCCTTAATCAAATCCCTTTGCAATCTGGTGAAATGTGCCAAATAATTCAGTGACCTTAAGTCAAAGGTGACTGAAGGATAGACACTTCCCAAACTTGTCCAATGCCCGAGACAATATATCAAGACAAAAAAGATAAGGGACAGAAAGGAGAAAAGGTTTCAACTCCAAAAAGAAATATTGCTTACTCAGAGGTGATCTCTGCCTGACTTACAAAGCCATGTCCAACTCAGAACTGATGGACATGCTCCACCTAAAGAAATCCAAGTCACTGCGAGCCACTCGCTCTAGTGAGCCAAACCTCGCCACAATAAATAGAACATGCTGGAGGGATATATTCCTGTCATACAGACTTCCCCATGCTTTGGAACAAAATTCTTAACTACATTAGGCAGAGCCCCTCACTCACTCGAGAAACCCTGACGAGTGGATGGTCAACAGAAAATACACCCCCTGGGATCACTTCATTGGCTCTTCTTGACATAGGCTCAGTTAATTAATCAGTGGGGTAGTGAAAGCTGATGCACTCTGGCTAGACTTTATAAATGCCCTCTAGCAGATAGCCTAGTACCTACCTATGAACCTATAAATATCTTACCTGTTCAAGTGTAACTGTCACCACGTCTTTCGTGTAACGTGGCAAATTGCATCAGAGACACTTGAAGTTGCTGAATTACGGGTAAGGGAGAAGCAAGAGTTTTTGGTTGCCACAAAGCTTTAGCAAAAGCAGAGTCAGATCAATTCAGAATCAATTAGCTGAGGACGGAATGAAAACTGACATCAGATCTACCAGTTTCTAAATTACAACATTCCTCCTGTACTTCTGCCACAATATAGAAAGGATTAACATCTTGAAGGGTTGACAGTTACCAAAAGGACACTACCTGAGCCCCAGACAATACCAAATAAAGACCAACCACCAGTTATTTACATAAATTTTAACAAGTTCTAATAGCAGAGAGAAGGACAGCAATACAGAAATGTTCAACACCAATGAGCCAAACCCTACAATGTCAACCTGCTATGAAGTGTAACATAATTCTTACCCTCGGAAGAGGAAAGCAAGTAATGGTCCTGCAAGATCAAGTCTCTTGTTTCCATAGTGATCTCTGTCATCCAGTTCTCTTCGACCCAAAGCACCCAGCAACAGTCTGTGAACCATATACCTACACAGAAAGCAATACATTAATGCCATCCATGATACTACAGAAATAGAAATTAGGGAAAATAAAAATTAAAACGTGAAATCATACCCCAAGAAATAAGCTTTTTTGGTCTCACAGAAGTCACTGACACCAACATGAGGCAACATCTCTTTCTGCAAGACTTCTTTTGCATACTTAATTCGTTTTTCTTTTGTCACACCAGGCTTAGCACCTCTTGAGCCAATAAAATTCAGTGCTACATTCTGTTCCTGGATAACAAAAGCTTCATCCAAGGAAGGCTTAACCTGTAATACAAAAAGCAAATAAGTCCTCAATTACCCTCCTGCTCTTTGCAATGCTTTAATACACTGCTTCATCTGCTATACAAGCACTTTAATATATGTGTACTGAAACAAAATGATCAAGACTACCAGCGTCTCAGAAAACATGAGCATCATATACATCCATACCAAGCTTGCAATACTTCCTTGCAGTCATGCATTCCTGCCCGTAGCACTCCAACCACTGCAGTGAAACAGCAAAAAAAAAGTTGCGTAAGCAAGCATACCAAAAGCGTAGATGTTCTCATGGATCACAACTGCTGCAGCCTCAGCTAATTGGGTCACAACCTTACTTAGGTTATTACCACTGGCTATGTTTCACAGCTTTAAGGCATCTTCCACACCAAAATACTGCCAGGGGCTCAAGCAGTGCTATATAAAACGGCACTGGGCATCAAAACCTTTACAGCATGCCTGTCGCAAGAAAGGAGGCTGCAGCCCTGAAGGAAAAGTGCTAAGAAAAAAGTACAGTTGTGTACCTACCATAAATGCAGATGTTAGAGTGTATTCACTGTTGCAGTCATTACACTTGGGTTATCCTGCTGGCAGGCTACCCGCAGTCGGCCTGAATTCCAAAGTCCTGGTCCGGTGTCTGTTGCTGTCGCCTCTTCCCTGACGTCAGTGCGCCAGGAGTATACAAGATGCAGCAGACGCCATTTTCTTCAGTTTTTCTTGCCCCAGATGTCAGGTGCCCCCAAGGAGGTAGGCAATACATATTGCTTATAACATACACTAAAACAAACAATACCTTTTTCTACAAGCAACTACACCACATAGGATGTATAGGATAGAGAAGTATAGATAAGTCACAGCAAAGAAAGGGGGGATGGTGGGTGGGTAACCTGGACTGCAACAGTGAATACACTCGAACATCTACATTTATGGTAGGTACACAACTGTACTATGTTCATAGTGTTTCACTGTTGCAGTCATTACACTTGGGTTGAATCCCAAAGCTGAGGTAGGGCGGCTGGGTCTAAATAGGATTAGGAGAGGCTATGAGACTCTGCAGGACTGCAGTGGCAAAGCCTGCTCTGGATTTAGAGTAAAGAGGCAAGTGATAAGGCTTGGTAAGTGTGCACTGAACTCCATGTTGCAGCCTCCAAAATTTCCTTGGTTGGTACTCCTCTGAGAAAGGCTTCTGAAGTGGCTGCTGCCCTGGTGCAATGTGGCTTAATATTCTTAGGCAATATGCCATGCTGTGCATAGTAGAAACTAATGCAGTGTCCTATCCATTTCGAAATAATCTGCTTTGAAATGGCCTTTCCTTGTGATCCTGCAGCATATGCCACAAACAGTTGCTCAGTTTTTCTGAAAGCTTTTGTTTTGTCCAAGTAGAAGCGTAGCTGCCTGTGTATGTCCAAAGAGTGCAGAAGTATCTCCCCTTTATTCTGGGGATTTGGATAACATGTTGGCAAATTAATGGTTTGGTTAAGAGCCACACTGGATACTACCATTGTCATAAGTGTTGGGTTTGTTCTTAGAGAAACCCTGTCCGGATGAAAAATAAGGTTCCACTGCCATTAATGCCTGCAACTCAGACTCTTCTTGCTGAAATTATTGCTAGGAGCAAAGCAGTTTTCCACAAGAATTTTATCTCTGCTGTACTGGCTGGTTCAAAAGGAGGCAGTGTGAGTTTTTCCAAGACAAAGTTGAGGTCCCATGTAAGCATCAGTGCTCTCCTTGGGGGTCTTATGTTTTTTGCCCCTCTGAGGTACTGTCTTAGCAGTGGATGCGAGAAAATAGAAGGTTCTGTATTGTTATGAGCTGAAATGGCAGAGGCATGGATCTTAATTGATGAGAAGGATAGGTCTTTGTCCAGCAGCTCAGTTAAGTATCGTAAAATCTGAGAAATATTTGAAACAAGTGGTTCAAGTTCTTGTGTCCGGTTCCAAGCACAGAATGGTCAAAGGAGTCGGTGTCTTGCCTAGGCCTTTTATCAGGAGGGGGATGGGAACTCCTGATCTAAATTAGGTCCTCAGCCATTATGAGCAGCTGTTTCTTTGGCATGGATGACAGTCCAGGAGAATGCTGTACTTTGTTTCTTTGTCTTTAAAGGTGTTTTACACTTTGCCTTGGCTGCTGAAGTGGCTTGACAGTAAGCTGTGTAGGTCTGAAAACACCCTCAGAAGCAGATGCCTGTTCAGCGGCTCCAGACCCATCTGAGGGAATAGTTTCCGTAGGCCCAATACCTCGAGTTTCCAGAGGCCTAGCTGTCTCCACGTGGGAGACAGAGGTGGCCTGTGGCTCTGAGGTAGCGGGTGTCAGGAGCTGCGAAAGCGCCTCATTGAAAACCGGCGATCCAGCGACTGGCCTAGAAGCGGCTTCGTCGGTTTTGGACCTCTGATACCAGTCTTTCTTTGTCCTTGCGCTTTTTATGGACTCCAGTCGTCAGATGTTCCGACAGCATTATATAGTTAAACTTTTGGCCAAAGTAATGTAAAGCAAAATCTAACAGACGCTTAACAGTGCGTTGGTTGAATCTAGCACAAAAAGTAGTTTTGTACCTACCATAAATGTAGATGTCCGATAGGAATGCATCTGCAGTCCTTACAAATGGGTTGTCCTGTCGTCAGGCAGCCCTTCGGTCGGCTGGATTCCAAAGTCTGGGTCTGGCTTCGGCTGGTGTCGCACTTCACCTGACATCATCGCTGCAGTTTTTCGGGTATAAAGGCATCAGCCAACGCCATTTTCCTCAGTGTTTCTTGCCCCAGATGCCAGGTGCCCTCTTGGATGGCTAAATTTGGATAAATGCCAATGTTTCCAAATAGTAGAGAGCAAACACAAAATAAGCATGTATGTACATATATACAAACAAATACACCATAATAGATCCCTCCCAAGCTAGCTGAAGGATGGCAAATACCCTAGGAGTACCACAAAGGGGAAGGTGGGTGGGTAATCCTGACTGCAGATGCATTCCTATCGGACATCTACATTTATGGTAGGTACAAAACTGTACTATGTCCTTCAAGGATGCATCTGCAGTCCTTACAAATGGGTAGAATACCATAGCTAAACTAGGGGAGGAGGAAAAAAGGAGAGATTATGGTGTAGTTAGGATCCCTTGCAAAACAGCAGTGGCAAAACCTGCTCGGGATCTAGAGTATAAAGGTAAATTGTAATGCTTGGCAAATGTATGCACGGAGGTCCAAGTAGCAGCCTCTATAATGTCCTTGGTAGCCACTCCTCGTAAGAAAGCTGTGGTAGTGGCTGTAGCCCTTGTGGAGTGAGGCCTGATGTTCTCTGGAGTTTTCTTTCCATGGTAGGAGTAACAAAATCTAATGCAATTTCCTATCCATTTGGAGATTGTCCATTTTGAAATTGGTTTTCCATCCTTTCCTGTTGCATATGCTACCAGAAGCTGGTCAGTTTTTCTATTGGACTTGGTCCTGTCCAGGTAGTAGCGTAATTGTCTATGTACATCCAAGGTATGCAAGAGTCTTTCTCCCCTGTTCTGTGGGTTGGGGAAGAATGTAGGTAGGTGGATAGCCTGATTTAAAGACACTCTGGATACCACCTTAGGCATAAATGTAGGATTTGTTCGCATGGACACTATCTTGATGGAAGATCAGGAAGGGTTGCACTGCCATTAATGCCTGTAGTTCAGAGACCCTTCTTGCTGAAGTTATTGCCAGCAGGAAAGCAGTCTTCCAGGATAAGTATTGTAATTCTGCTGTTGCTGCTGGTTCGAAAGGGGGAAGTGTCAATTTTTCTATCACAAAGTTCAAGTCCCATGCTGGCAATGGTGGTTTCCTCGGAGGTTTTACATTTTTAATTCCTCTCAGAAACTGTCTGAGCAGAGGATGAGAGAAGACAGGAGGATCCAAGCTGTATTCTGCTGAAATAGCTGATGCATGTATCTTGATGGAAGAATAGGACAGGCCTGTATGGAAGAGCTCTGCCAAGTACTACAGGATGTTGGCTATGTTTACCAGTGTCACATCTTTTCCCTTTGCAGTACTCCAAATGAGATATCTTTTCCATTTTGCTGCATAATTCTTTCTTGTTGAAGGTCTACGAGCCTCCAGGATTATGTCTTTAACCCTTTGGGATAAATTTGGGTTAATTGCTCTTATGTAATGTTCCAGGCAGTTAGCTGCAGAGTTTTCAGGTTTGGATGCAGGATGTTGCAGTTGTTCTGTGTTAACAGTAATGGGATCAGGAGTAGTGTCCATATTTGTTCCCGAGACATGCTCCTCAGCAATGGGTACCAATGTTGTCTTGGCCAGTCTGGAGCTATCAGAATGATCCTTGGACGTTCCCTCTTTGATCTTCAAAAGCACCTTGTGCATCAAAGGAAGTGGTGGGAATGCGTATGCTGTCAGGTTTTTCCAAATGAAAGATAGGGAGTCCACCTTCCAAGCAAGTGGGTGGTACGTCCTTGTGCAGAATTTCTTTAGCTGGTGATTGAGTGGGGATGCAAATAAGTCTATTTGTTAATCCCCATTCTCTTGTGATGGCTTTGAAGATGTCCGGATGCAGCATCCATTCGTGGGCATCTGTGGTAGTTCTGCTTAATATGTCTGCAAGAATGTTTTCTTTTCCCGGTACAAAAATTGCTTGTAACTGAATGTTGTAGCTCAGAGCCACATCCCATAGGTCCAGTGCCAGCCGGCATAGAGGATATGAATGTGTGCCTCCCTGTTTGTTGATGTACCACATAACTGTGGTGTTGTCTGTCCTTATCAACTGACCTTCTTGGAGAAATGGTCTGAATGACTGGATTGCCAATTTTACTGCCAGCATTTCCTTTAGATTTATGTGCAGGCGCAGCTGGTCTCGAGTCCATAAGCCTTGTATGCACTTGCCCAGCATGTGTGCCCCCCAATCCAGGTCTGAGGCATCTGTCGTGATGGTTTGGCTTGGTTGACTGTTGCATAAGGGCAATCCTGTGTTTGATTGACAGGCCTGAGCCCACCATAGGAACTCTTGCTTCAGGCATGGGATTATTGGAATTTTGGTTTCTAGGCTGGGCTTGTGTTGGGACCACAAATTCTTTAGGTACCACTGTAGCTTTCTCATATGCAGTCTGGCATGAGGGACCAGAATTAAGCAGGATGCCATGAAGCCTAGGGCTTGTAGTACTTTTCTTGCAGTTAGATGGTTCTGCTTTGTTAATGCCAAGAAGTAGAGAGGTAGTTGCTCTTTCTTTTCTGCAGTTAGGAATGCCATTTGTTTTGATGTGTCCAGCTCTGCACCCAGAAAGGTTATTCTTTGGGATGGAATCAGCCTTGACTTTTTTATATTGACTGTATATCCCAGGGCTTGCAGCAGGTAAATGACTCTTTGTAAGTCTTTCGTTAGCTTGCTTTTGTTGTCCGCTTGTATCAGGCAGTCGTCCAGGTAGGGATAAATTTGGATCCCCTGAAGTCTGCAATGAGCAATTACTGATGCCAGGCATTTCGTGAACACTCTGGGCGCAGTAGATAAGCCAAAGGGCAATGCTGAGAATTGATAATGCTCTGATCCTGCAAGAAATCTGAGGTATCTTCTGCAAATTGGTCGTTTGGGGACGTGCAGGTATGCCTCCTTGAGATCTAGAGTTACCAGCCAAGACTCCTTGCCCAGCATGGGAAGAAGCTGCTGTAGGGTCAGCATTTTGAATTTTGGAACAATGATGAATGTGTTTAAAGCGGACAGGTCTAAAATAGGCCTCCATTTGTTCTCTTTTCTTGGTACCAGGAAGAGTCTGGAGTAAAATCCCTTTCCTTGCTCCATAGATGGTACCTTTTCCACAGCTCTCATTCTTAATAGTTGAGATATTTGCTTTAGAGCTTCTGCCCTTTGAGTAGGTGGTAGGTTTGGCATTCCTGTCTTTCCTGGCAGAGTATGGAAATGGAACCTGTAACCTTGGTCTATAGTTTGCAAAATCCATTTTTCCCTTGTGATGCAATGCCAGTTTTTTGAAAATAAGGTTAGCTTTCCGCCTAAGGGTGCTTCTAGTTGTTCCCTGGTAGGCGGTGCCACAGCCAAGTCACTGTGATTGTGCTGTTGTAGTGGTGGTGGTGGCTGCGTCCGTGCCTCGCTGGTTGTTACGTTGCCACTGGCGTCCCCTGTAGGCACCCCTGGATTGATTTCTGCCTCTCGAACGCCTATTCCTGCCTGTGTCTTAGAGGAGTCCGGAAAGGACCAATTCTTGGAGGGCCAGTTCCTGCTAAACCTTGGAGGTTGAACCTGTAAGAAATCTTTCACTGTTTGTACAGATTTCGCCTTCTCTTCCATCTTTTTTAGTACCTGTTGTGCAGGGGAACCAAATAAATTGACCTTGTCCATGGGTGCATCCAAAAACTTTGATTTGACATGGTCTGGTAATGCCTGTTCTTTCAACCATGCATGTCTCCTGATAACTGTGCCAGTCATGGCTGATCTAAAGGAAGCCTCCAGTGCATCATAGCCACATTTTAAAGAATGGTTACTAACCTGCTGTATGTTCTGTACCATATCCTGAACATATTTTTGATCTAAAGATTCTTCAGAGGACAGCTTTTTAGTTAACTGGTCAAGCATAAACTCTTGATATTGAATCATGAAATTGGCAGTTCAAAGCCCTAGCTGACAAAGTAGCAGAGGTGTAAACTTTTTTACCCCATCTCTCTAAGGACCTGGATTCCCTTTCAGAGGGGAGGAGGTTTTTAGTAGAAGTAGCTGCTACAGCTTTAGGGCCCTGGGAGATAGTCTCTGGATCTGCAAAAGGAGCCTTGTATAAATGGTGATGAGTGTCCGGGACCCTGTACAACCTATCGGGCTTAGCAGGAGCCGGAGGTAATGAATCAGGAGCAGTGCAAGCATCATTAAATGCATCTACAACAGAAAGAACTGGAGGTATAGCTAAAGGCCTATGTTGTGGCAAATGTAGAAAGGTTCTAAGCCTTTTTCTGGAGTCTGAGAAATCTTGGCCCTGCCACTGAAATTGTTCCCTCATAGCATGCAAGGTTTCCCCAAAGGAAAATTCCTCAGGTGGAGAGGCTGAAGGAATGGACTCTTCAGCATCAGAGTCTTCGTAAGGGGAATAAGGAGCCTCAGGAGGGTCTGTATGTTCCAAGTCATCAGAGGAATCATCTGTGGATACTGGCTCAGGGGGCTCTGCTCTAGGCCTCTTTTCTGGAGGTGGGTGAGAGGTCCTGTCTGGATGAGGCTGGGATCCACGAATTAAAGAAATGAGATCCTCAGCCAAAGAAAGCATATGGGAGCTGGTGCTGGGCCTGTGTGAGGGGGGTTTGGCAGGCACCGTTTTTGAAGCTTTGGCTGCTTTAGCCCTGGCAAAGGCCTTAATAGACATGGCTGCAGGAGGCCTAGCAGCTCCACGTGCTGGGGTTGAAATATCCAGGGGAATAGTGTCTGATAATTCCTGAGAAACCGCAACAGAAGGTTAGATTTCAGAAGCCGATTCTACCAGGTTAGAGGAGGCCTCGGTAGAAGGCATGGTTTCGGCTGAAGAAAGAACCGCTTGCTCGGTTTCGGCCGAAACAGAGACACTCGCGGTTTGCTTAATCGCGGTTTCGGTCTGTCCTTTTCTTTGCGTTTTTTGGTAATTTGCGTTGTCGGAGGATCAGACGGCATAATATAGGCAAAATCAGAGCCGAAAATCTGTTCAGCAAACTCCGACCGACGTCTAAGCGTCCGTCGGTTAAAAGAAGCACAGGCTAAACAAGCTGCTACGTCGAGTCTTCGAAGTAGTATTCGGTAGTAGTAATCTCTGGATCTGACCGACCGGCACTTGCGAAAGTACAGTTTTGTACCTACCATAAATGTAGATGTTCGAAGATCCACATTGCTGCAGTCCTTACATATGGGTAGTCCGCTGTCCTCGGTCGGCCCGAATACCAAAGTATTAGGCTGACGTCGGTCAAGGCGCTTAAAACTGACATCAGGACGTCAGGGTACAAATGCGCATGACCAACGTCATATCCTCAGTCTTTTCTTGCCCCAGATGTCAGAAGGCCCAAAAAGAAAGGCCAAAGCCAAAAAACAGCAAAAAACAACCAACCACCCCTGCACTCAATCATATTTACAATATTCACAACCCAAACCACACAACCACCTCTAACTACAGAGGGGAAGGAGGGAGGGTAAATTGGACTGCAGCAATGTGGATCTTCGAACATCTACATTTATGGTAGGTACAAAACTGTACTATGTTCTTCATCTCACATTGCTGCAGTCCTTACATATGGGTAGAATCCCAAAGCAGAGGTAAGGGAGGATGGCAAAAACTATAAAGCATTAGGAGCTGCTAAAATGTCCTGTAAAATTGCAGTGGCAAAACCAGCTCTAGATTTAGAGTAAAGTGGAAGGTGGTAATGCTTAGAGAAAGTATGCACTGAACACCAAGTAGCTGCCTCCAAAATGTCCTTAGTAGCCACCCCCCTTAAAAAAGCTGTAGAAGTGGCAGTAGCCCTAGTGGAATGAGGCCTAATCCCAGCTGGAATCTCCTTACCATGATGGGAATAACAGAAAGCAATACAAAAACCAATCCACTTAGAAATAGTCTGTTTTGAAACAGGTTTGCCCTGAGAACCCAAAGCAAAAGAAACAAACAACTGCTGAGACTGCCTGCACCCTTTAGTTCTGCTCAAATAATATCGCAACTGTCTGTGTACATCCAACGTGTGCAAAATCTTTTCCCCTTTATTTTGGGGGTTTGCATAAAAAGTAGGTAAATGAATAGTTTGGTTTAAATCCACACTAGAAACCACTTTAGGCATAAAGGAAGGGTTAGTACGAAAGATACCCTGTCCTTGTGGGAAAATTAGAAAGGCTCAACCGCCATAAGGGCCTGTAATTCAGAAACCCTTCTCGCAGAGGTAATGGCCAACAAAAAAGCTGTCTTCCATGATAAATATTTCAACTCGGCAGTCGCTGCAGGCTCAAAAGGTTGTAGAGTGAGTTTCTCCAACACAAAATTGAGATCCCAAGCAGGAGTAGGAGCTCACGGGGGTCTTATATTCTTTGCCCCTCTAAGGAATTGCTTAAACAAAGGATGAGAAAATAATGGTGGGTCACAGTCATAGTGAGCAGAAATTGCTGCAGCATGAACCTCAATAGAGGAGAAGGACAAACCTTTGCCCAGTAACTCAGTAAGGTATTGAAGAGCAACACTTAAATTAGGTTTAGAAACATCAAAGTCCTTTGCAGCACTCCAAAATAAAAATCTCCTCCATTTATCTGCGTACACCTTCCTTGTACTAGGCCTTCTGGCCTCCAAAATAACATTCAAAACTTGTTGTGCAAGCTGAGACCCTCCAGGGTTTAAAACAGAATATGCCAGGCTGTTAGATGTAGAGAGTGAAGTTTGACATTGAGTAAATGACTGTTCTCCTGAGACACCAGGTGAGGAATCGAAGGCAAAGGCCATGGAGGCTCCCGTACCAAACTTCTCAGTAATGGGTACCAGTGCTGTCGAGGCCAATCCGGAGCTATTAAAATCATGTTTGGCTTGTCCTGTCTGACCTTCAGGAGTACCTTTGGGAGGAGAGGCAGAGGTGGAAAGGCATACACATGAAGATTGCTCCAATTGAATGAGAGAGCATCCACTTTCCAAGCTGTGGGATGAAACCTTTTTGTGCAAAACTTTGGCAGCTGGTAATTTAGTGGAGAAGTTTAACAGATCTATGTCTGGAGTCCCCATAACACTGTCAATTTCTGAAATACATGAGGATCCAATTTCCACTCGTGGGGATCCATAATTTGTCTGCTCAACACATCTGCTAAGGAGTTCTGTGCTCCTGGCAGAAACCTTGCCTGAAGATTTAGCTGTAAACAGAGCAGTCTCCCACAAAATCATTGCTTGTCTGCATAGAGGATATGAATGCTTCCCCTTGCTTGTTGATGTACCACATGACAGTTGTGTTGTCTGTTAGAATCAACACCTGCCCTGGGTGCAGTAAATCCTTGAAAGCTATCAATGCAAATTGGACTGCTAACATCTCCTTCAAGTTGATATGTAGATGTTGAAGTCTGGCAGGCCACGTGTCTTGTACCCATTTTCCATTTAGATGAGCTCCCCAAGCTTTGTCTGAGGCATCTGTCGTTAGAATCTGACTCGCCTCTGGCCGGGTCACAGAGAGTCCCTTGCTTAGGTGACATTCCTGAGCCCACCACAAAAATTCCTTTTGAATGCAAGGTATTATCTGAATGACGGTGTCCATATCTTGGCAGTGCTGTGTCCATACATTTTTGAGCTTCCTCATATGCAGTTTGGCATTGGGAAGTACCAGAATACAAGATGCCATGAACCCCAAGGCTTGAAGGACTGTCCTTGCAGTCAGCCTGGACTGACGAGACAATTGGTGGAAGTAAAGAGAAAGATTCTTTTGTTTGTCCGGGGTCAAAAAGGCCATCTGGGATGCTGTATTCAGTCTCACACCCAGAAAGCACATGTCCTGAGAGGGTACTAGACTGGACTTTATTTCGTTCACAGAATACCCCAGGCATCTTAACACTGCCATCACATACTGTAAATGATGAAGATCGTCCTTTTCTTGGGCCAGAATCAGGCAATCGTCCAAATAAGGATAGATTTGTATTCCTCTTAGCCTGAAGAAAGCTACCACTGGAGCCAGAACCTTCGTGAACACTCTGGGCGCAGTAGATAAGCCAAAGGGCAATGCAGAGAACTGATAATGAGAAGTCCCAGCTAAAACGCAGATACTTCCTGCAACTGAGCCTGATAGGAACATGAAGGTAAGCCTCCTTGAGATCCAGAGTCACCATCCAGTGATCTTTGCCCAGCAGAGGTAAAAGCTGTTGTAACGTCAACATTTTGAACTTGGGAATGTCCAGATATGTGTTGAGGATAGATAAATCCAAAATTGGTCTCCACGTGTTCCCTTTCTTTGGAACTAGAAACAGGCGAGAATAAAATCCTAGGCCCACTTCTGGCAGAGGGACCGGTTGTATGGCCCCTATTTGAAGTAATAGAGAAATTTGCTTGCGAGCCTCTAGTCTTTGCTGAGGAGGAACGTCCAGCATGCCTTTGAAAGGAGGCAAGGTATGGAAATAAAACTTGTAACCTTGGTGTATGATATCCAATACCCATTTGTCTTGGGTAATCAAAATCCAATTTTCCTTGAAGAGTGCCAACCTTCCTCCCAAAGGTGCTGCCAGGCAAGAAGGATCTGGCAGCTGAAAAGGTAGGTCATTGGGCCTGTTTACGAAAGGACTGGCCCCTGCCCTCACCCGAAGATTGTGCAGGTGAACTCCCTGTTCTAGGTCTGAAAGAACTTTGAGCACTGCCCCTACCACGTCTAGATCTACCCCTAGACTGAGAATCATAAGAAGGATACGTCCACCCCTTAGCAGGCCAATTCCTGCTAAACTTCGGAGGCTGAACTTGCAAAAAATCTTTAACCGCCTGCATAGACTTAGCCTTGTCTTCCATTTTCTTCAAGACTGACTCCACAGGTGAACCAAACACATCAGACTGCAAAGGAGCATCCAAAATCCTTGTCTTAACATGGTCAGATAAATTCTGATCCTTCAGCCAGGCGTGCCTGCGAAGAACTGAACCAGTGGCAGCCACCCTAGACGAGGCCTGCACAGCATCAAAACCACATTGTAATGAATGCTTACCCACCTGTTCAGAGACATGCACCAAATCTTGTAATTCTTTACACTCAATGCCTTCCGCCAGAGCATCCACCTTAGACTTCAATTGAGAAAGAAGAAAGTTTTGATATTTCAACATATGAAACTGGCAATTCAAAGCCCTCATAGCTAAGGTAGAAGATGTATAGACTTTCTTTCCCCATCTATCCAAAGCTCTGGCCTCTATCTGGAGGAACCGGATTTTTTACAACAGAGGCCTTGACACCCTTAGGTCCCTGACTAACAGTTTCTGGGTCTGCCCTAGGACTCAAAGATATTTATGAGCCTCAGGCACCCTGTAATACCTATCCGGTTTAACAGGAGCAGGAGGCAAAGAATCAGGATTAAATGAAGCCTCTGCAAACACATCTTCCACAACATCCAGAACAGGGGGTATAGCCAAGGGCCTATGCTGGGGTAAAAGCAAAAATTCCCTAAGCCTTTTCCTGGAATCAGAGAAGTCCTGACCTTCCCACTTAAAATGTTCCCTCATGGAATGAAGAGTCTCTGAAAAGGAAAAATCCTCTGGAGGAGAAGCAGAAGGAGAATCATCTGCATCAGAATGAGAATAGGGAGAGTACTGCTGCAAGGCTTCAGTCAAGACTCTGAAACATCCAAGCCTGCTCAAAACTCCCCAACTCTGGCTCCACCCTAGGCCTCTTATCAGGAGGGGGCAAAGAACCTCTAATCAAAGTAATCAAATCTTCTGCCATTTTAAGCATGTGCTTCTTGGGCACAGACCCTGCTGAACTAGGAGTGACACCAACAGAAGCTAAACCTGGCCTGCCTCTGGGAGAAGCCTTGGAAACAGAAGGAGAGGGCCTAACCACCCTAGGAAGGGAGGGGAGTACAGTAACCTGAGAAGCCCCTTCAGCCTGACCTGCCTCCTGAGAGGCCACATCCTGCAATATCAAAGTCTCCCCCTGGGACTCCAGAGAAGCCTCCGTCGGAACCACTGGTTCCACTGACGCCTCTAAAGAACCGGCGTCCGGAACGGACGACTCATCTTGCCTGGGTTTAACTGCTTTGTCTTTGCGCTTCTTGAAGGGCGCCGGCGAACTCGACGGCATATTATAATTGCACCGCTTCCCGAAGACCAGCCTAGCACAATCTAACCTTCGCTTAATAGTGCACTTATTGACCTAGCACAAAAGCGACACCCAACAACGTCATGCTCAGGCCCCAAACAAGGAATACACAAAGAATGATAATCCCTATGCAGTATCTGTTTCCCACAAGAAATACAGTTATTCACTTTTTCTGACATCCGGTAAACCACTGAGGCAAGAAAAAACTAAAATATTCCCCAACGGGGTACTTAGCCAACTTTGATTCGGTCTGAAACTCCGAACTCGAAAAATTTCAGAACGCCGAACGGCACTTGCAACGCTGCTTCTGCATCGGACCATGCGGCAAAAAAGACTGAGGATAGGACATCGGTCATGCGCATTTGTACCCTGACGTCCTGATGTCAGTCTTAAGCGCCTTGACCGACGTCAGCCTAATACTTTGATATTCGGGCCGACCGAGGACAGCGGACTACCCATATGTAAGGACTGCAGCAATGTGAGATGAACATCTACCCAACTCTGGCTCCACCCTAGGCCTCTTATCAGGAGAGGGCAAAGAAAGTACAGTTTTGTACCTACCATAAATGTAGATGTCCGAACTGGATAGCATCTGCAGTCATAACAACTGGGTTGTCCTGTCGTCAGGCAGCCCTTCAGTCGGCCGGATTCCAAAGTCCGGGTCCGGCTTCGGCTGATGTCGCACTTCACCAGACGTCATCTCTGTTGGTCTTCGGGTATAAAGGCATCAGCCGACGCCATTTTCCTCAGTGTTTCTTGCCCCAGATGCCAGTAGCCCTCTTGAAGGCTAAAAATTTTGGATAAATGCCAATGTTTCCAAAAGATAGTGGTAAACACAAAAAATAAGCATGTATGCACATATATACAACAAATACACCATAAAAGACTCCCCCCCCCCACCAGCTAGCTATTAGGAGGGTAAACACCCTAGGAGTACCACAGAGGGGAAGGAGGGAGGTTAATCCTGACTGCAGATGCTATCCAGTTCGGACATCTACATTTATGGTAGGTACAAAACTGTACTATGTCCTTCATGGATGCATCTGCAGTCATAACAACTGGGTAGAATACCATAGCCAACTAGGGGAGGAGGAAGAAACTAGATTATGGTGTGTTTAGGATCCCTTGCAGTACAGCAGTGGCAAACCCTGCTCGGGATCTGGAATATAGAGGCAAATTATAATGCTTGGCAAATGTATGCACGGAGGTCCAAGTAGCCGCCTCAATAATGTCTTTGGTTGCCACTCCTCGTAAAAAGGCTGTGGTAGTGGCTGTTGCCCTTGTAGAATGAGGTCTTATGTTCTGTGGAATTGGTTTTCCATGGAAGGAGTAACAGAACCGTATGCAATTTCCTATCCATTTGGAGATTGTCTGTTTGGAAATAGCTTTTCCTTCCCTTCCTGTTGCATAGGCTACAAAAAGCTGATCAGCTTTTCTGCTACTTTTTGTTCTGTCCAGGTAGTAGCGTAGCTGTCTATGTACATCCAAGGTATGCAGTATTCTTTCCCCTCTGTTTTGTGGGTTGGGAAAGAAGGTAGGTAGGTGGATTGCCTGGTTTAAAGACACTCTGGATACCACCTTAGGCATAAATGTAGGATTAGTCCTCATGGACACTATCTTGATGGAAGATTAGGAAGGGTTGTACTGCCATTAGGGCCTGGAGTTCAGAAACCCTCCTGGCTGAGGTTATTGCCAGTAGGAAGGCGGTTTTCCACGATAGATGCTGTAGGTCTGCTGTTGCTGCTGGCTCAAAGGGTGATAGTGTCAACTTTTCTAGCACAAAGTTCAAGTCCCAAGCTGGTAATGGTGGTTTCCTTGGAGGTTTTACATTCTTGATTCCTCTGAGGAACTGTGAGTAATGGGTGTGAAAAAACAGGTGGATCAAAGCTGTATTCTGCTGATATAGCTGATGCATGTATCTTGATGGAGGAGTAGGACAGGCCTGAATGTAGAAGTTCTGCCAGATACTCCAGAATGTTGGGCATATCTATGTTTGACACATCTTTTCCTCTTTCAGTACTCCAAATGACAAACCTTTTCCATTTTCCTGCATAGTTCCTTCTTGTTGAAGGTCTGCGGGCTTCAAGAATAATGTCTAACTCTTTGGGAAAGTTCTGGATTAGCTGCTGCTATGTGATGTTCCATGCAGTCAGTTGCAACGTTTTTAGGTTTGGATGCATGATGCTGTAGTTGTTCTGAGTTATCAAAGGCATCAGGGGTATTGGCCACATATTGTTCTGAGACATGCTCCTGAGCAGTGGGTACCAGTGTTGTCTTGGCCAGTTTGGAGCTATTAGGATTATCCTTGGACGTTCTTCCTTGATTTTTAGTAATACCTTGTGTATCAAGGGAAGAGGTGGGAATGCATATGCTGTTAGGCCTTTCCAGCTGAAGGAGAGCGAATCCACTTTCCATGCTAGTGGGTGGAATGTCCTTGTGCAGAACTTTTGAGCTGGTGATTGAGAGGGAAGCAAATAGATCTATCTGAGGCATTCCCCATTTCTTTGAGATGGTCTTGAAGATGTCGGATGTAGCATTCGTGGGCATCCGATGTGGTTATGCTTAGTATGTCTGCTAGAGTATTTTCTTTTCCCGGTACAAATATTGCCTGTATCTGGATGTTGTAGCTGAGTGCCAGGTTCCACAGCTCCAAAGTCATTCTGCATAGGGGGTATGAATGAGTGCCTCCCGGTTTGTTGATGTACCACATGACTGTGGTGTTGTCTGTCCTTATCAACTGGCCCTCTGAGAAATGGTCTGAAGTTTTGGATTGCCAGTTTTACTGCCAGCATTTCTTTTAGGTTGATGTGCAGGTGAAGTTGATCCTCGTCCACAATCCTTGCACGCATTTGTCCAGCATGTGGGCCCCCATCCTAGGTCTGAAGCGCCTGTTGTGATGGTCTGGCTTGCTTGACATCTGCGAAAGGGTAGCCCTGGTTTGACTGGCATGCTTGAGCCCACCATAGGAACTCCTGTTTTAAGCATGGAATTAGTGGAATTTCTGTTTCCAGGCTGTGCCTGTGTTGGGACCATAAATTCTTTAGGTACCACTGTAGTTTTCTCATATGTAGTCTGGCAAGTGGGACCAAGATTATGCATGATGCCATGAAGCCCAAGGCCTGCAGTACTTTTCTTGCTGTTAACTTGTTCTGTTTTGTTAGTGCCAAGAAGTAAAGAGGAGTTCTCTTTGTTTTTCTGCAGTTAGGAAAGCCATTTGTTTTACTGTGTCCAATTCCGCCCAAGAATGTCCTTGTCTGGGATGGTATCAGCCTTGATTTTTGTAAATTGACTGTGTATCCCAGTGCTTGTAGCAAGTAAATGACCCTTTGTAAATCTGTTGTCAACTTGCTTTTGTTGTCCCCTTGTAGCAGGCAGTCGTCCAGGTATGGGTAAATTTGAATTCCCTGTAGTCTGCAGTGGGCGATTACTGATGCCAGGCATTTTGTGAATACTCTGGGCGCAGTAGATAAGCCAAAGGGCAATGCTGAGAATTGATAATGCTCTGATCCTGCAAGAAATCTGAGGTATCTTCTGCAGATTGGTCTAATGAATGGGGACGTGCAGGTATGCCTCCTTGAGATCTAGAGTTACCAGCCAACACTCCTTGCCCAGCATGGGAAGAAGTTGCTGTAGGGTCAGCATTTTGAATTTTGGGACAATGATGTATGTATTTAAGGTGGACAGGTCGAGAATAGGTCTCCAACTTTTTCCTTTCTTGGAACTAGGAATAGTCTTGAGTAGAATCCCTTTCCTTGTTCTGTTGTTGGCACTCTTTCCACAGCTCTCATGTTTGCTAACTGCATTATCTGTTGTAGAGCCTCTGTTTTTTGATTTGGAGGTAGATTTGGCATTCCTCTTTTGACTGGTAAAGTGTGGAAGTGGAACCGGTAACCGTGATCTATGGTTTGTAAAATCCACTTGTCTTTTGTGATATAGTGCCAGTTCTTTGAAAATAAGGTTAATTTGCCGCCTAATGGAGCTGCTATTTGTTCCCTGGTAGGCGGTTTTAGAGTTAAGTCACTGTGGCTGTGTTGTTGTAGTGGCAGTGGTTGTGTCTGTGCCTCTGTTGTTACCTTGCCACTGTCGGTCCTCGTAGGCACTTCCTCTGGATTGGTTTCTGCCTCTGGAACGCCTATTCCTGCCCCTTTGGGATCTTGTGGAGTCAGGAAAGGACCAATTTTGGCAGGCCAGTTCCTGCTAAACCTTGGGGCGTTGGACCTGCAAGAAATCTTTAACCGCTTGAACAGATTTTGCCTTTTCTTCCATTTTCTTCATTACCTGCTGGGCAGGTGTACCAAACAAGCTGGTCTTATCCATAGGAGCATCTAATAACTTGGCTTTAACATGATCCGGTAAAGCTTGTTCCTTTAGCCATGCATGCCTTCTTATCACTGTGCCAGTCATGGCTGATCTAAATGAAGCCGCCAGTGCATCATAGCCACATTTTAAGGAATGGTTACTAACCTGTTGTATGTTATTTACCATTTCTAATACATATTTCTTATCAATTGATTCATCAGAGGATAGCTTTTTGTTAACTGATCAAGCATAAACTCTTGGTATTGTATCATGTGAAACTGACAGTTTAAAGCTCTAGCTGAGAGAGTAGCTGAAGTGTAAACCTTTATGCCGCATCTCTCTAAAGAACTAGCTTCCCTTTCAGAAGGAATAGGGTTTTAGCTGTGGTCGCTGCTACTGCCTTGGGACCCTGGGATATAGTTTCGGGGTCTGCAAGTGGGGCCTTGTAAAGGTGGTGATGAGTGTCTGGTACCCTGTAAAATCTGTCTGCTTTGGCAGGGGCTGGAGGTAAAGAATCTGGTGCAGAGCAGACATCATTGAAGGCATCATCCACTACAGAGAGCACAGGAGGTATAGCTAAGGGCCTGTGTTGTGGAAGGTGCAGAAAGGTTCTAAGTCTTTTCTGGAGTCTGAGAAATCCTGCTGCTGCCATTGGAACTGCTCTCGCATGGCATGTAAGGTTTCCCAAAGGAAAATTCTTCTGGTGGGGAGGCAGCTGGAATGGATTCTTCAGCATCTGAGTCTTCAAAATTGGAGAAAGGAGCCTCTGGCTGGTCTGTTATGTCTGATTCATCAGCAGAATCATCAGAGGACACAGGCTCGGGGCTCTGCCCTAGGTCTCTTCTCTGGGGCTGAGAGGCCCTGTCTGGGTGAGATTGAGATCCCCTAATTAATGAAATTAAATCTTCTGCCAGGGTAAGCATTTGTGAACTAGAAGAGGGCCGTGTTGTAGGGGTTTAGCAGGCACTGTTCTAGTAGTTTTGGCTGCTTTGGCCCTGGCAAAGGCCTTAATGGACATGGCTGCTGGAGGCCTAGCAGCACCACGCTGGGGTAGACACATCCAAGGAATGGTGTCTGATAAGTCAGTGGCAACCACCATAGTGGATAAAATTTCTGAGGCCGATTCAAGAGAAGTAGCAGGGGCCTCAGTGGTAGTGATAGATTCTGCTGTATTTTGATCAGCTTTCTCGGTTCCGAAACCGAGACACTCGCGTTTGCTTAACCATGGTTTCGCCGAAACCGCGGATCATGAGTGTCGGTCTTTATCTTTGCTTTTAGCAGTTTGGGTAGTCGGAGGATCCGACGGCATAATATACGCAAAATCAGAACCAAAACTGTTCAGCAAACTCCGACCGATGCCTAAGCTGCTCGGTTGAAAGAAGCACAGGCCGAACAGGCTGCTACGTCGTGGGCTGGGCCTAAACAAGGCAGACAGCAAGAGTGGAAATCCTTATGAGGTATTTGTTTCCCACAGGTTAAACAATTATTAACTTTTTCTGACATCGGCTGAGGCAAGAAAGAGTCCCCAACGGGGTACTTAGCTTTAGAAGTCTTCGAAGTAGTATTCGGTAGAAGTAATCTCTGGATCCGACCGACCGGCACTTGCGAACAGCTTCTGCTTCTGGCGCCACGCGGCAAGAAAGACTGAGGAAAATGGCGTCGGCTGATGCCTTTATACCCAAAGACCAACAGAGATGACGTCGGGTGAAGTGCGACATCAGCCGAAGCCGGACCCGGACTTTGGAATGCGGCCGACTGAAGGGCTGCCTGACGACAGGACAACCCAGTTGTTATGACTGCAGATGCATCCATGAAGGACATCCTCTAATCAGAGTAATCAAATCTTCTGCCATTTTAAGCATGTGCTTCTTGGGCACAGACCCTGCTGAACTAGGAGTGACACCAACAGAAGCTAAACCTGGCCTGCCTCTGGGAGAAGCCTTGGAAACAGAAGGAGAGGGCCTAACCACCCTAGGAAGGGAGGGGAGTACAGTAACTTGAGAAGCCCCTTCAGCCTGACCTGCCTCCTGAGAGGCCACATCCTGCAAAATCAAAGTCTCCCCCTGAGACTCCAGAGAAGTCTCCGTCGGAACCACCGGTTCCACTGAAGCTCTAAGAACCGGCGTCCGAACGGACGACTCATCTTGCCTGGGTTTAACTGTTTTGTCTTTGCGCTTCTTCGTAGAAGCGGGCGCCGGAGAATCCGACGGCATATTATAATTGCACCGCTTCCCGAAGACCAGCCTAGCACAATCCAACCTTCGCTTAATAGTGCGCTTATTGAACCTAGCACAAAAGCGACGCCCAACAACGCCGTGCTCAGGCCCCAAACAAGGAATACACAAAGAATGATAATCCTATCGGTATCTGTTTCCCACAAGAAATACAGTTATTCACTTTTTCTGACATCCGGTAAAACACTGAGGCAAGAAAAAACAAATATTCCCAACGGGTACTTAGCCAACTTGGATTCGGTCTGAAACTCCGAACTCGAAAAATTTCAGAACGCCGAACGGCACTTGCAACGCTGCTTCTGCATCGGACCATGCGGCAAAAAAGACTGAGGATATGACGTCGGTCATGCGCATTTGTACCCTGACGTCCTGATGTCAGTTTTAAGCGCCTTGACCGACGTCAGCCTAATACTTTGGTATTCGGGCCGACCGAGGACAGCGGACTACCCATATGTAAGGACTGCAGCAATGTGAGATGAAGAACATCAGCTTCTGCTTCGGGCGCCACGCGGCAAGAAAGACTGAGGAAAATGGCGTCGGCTGATGCCTTTATACCCGAAAAACTGCAGCGATGACGTCGGGTGAAGTGCGACACCAGCCGAAGCCAGACCCAGACTTTGGAATCCGACCGACCGAAGGGCTGCCTGACGACAGGACAACCCATTTGTAAGGACTGCAGATGCATCCTTGAAGGACATCAGACAACTAGCAACATCGTGGTCAGGGCCAAGGCAAGGAATACAGTAAGAATGAAAATCCTTATGCGGTATTTGCTTCCCACAAGAAATACAATTGTTAACTTTTACTGACATCGGTCTGGAGCAAGAAAAAGTTTCCCCAACAGGGTACTTAGCTTTATTAAAGACTTTGGATCTGAAATTCAATTTCAAAAATCTCAGGAGTCTGCCGATCGGCACTTGCGAACTGCTTTTACTTCGGGCACCGTGCAGCAAGAAAGACTGAAGAAAATGAGTCGGCTACATCTTATATACCCCTGGTGCACTGACATCCGGGAAGAGGCGACAGCAACCAACGCCGGACCAGGACTTTGGAATTCAGCCCGACTGCGGGTAGCCTGCCAGCAGAATAACCCAAGTGTAATGACTGCAACAGTGAAACACGAACATCTATATACACAAGGAAATAGCACACCAACTGTCCAGATTTTTACCTCATTTTAACAGTCTATTCCTCAAAATTTGTGGCTTTCTGGCAAATCACTGGGATGATCTTAAGACGGACGGCAGTGAATGACATGCATTTGAGTTTCATACTTCAAATACTTCAGAAAATTATAAGCACAATAATTAAAATCTGTCCCTATTTTCAGGCCTTTGAACCCCCCCCCCCCCATTTTGTCAGGCTTTGTCCAGATTTCTTGAACTAAAAGGTTGAGAGGTATGGGGTATACAAGTACACACCTGGCAATACATTTGAAAGAACCAAGCAAGGAGCCTGAAAGGAAGGGAGGGCTACTGCAGTGATATTATACCAGTCTTATGGCAAGATTACTTGCATAACTGTACTATGTTCAACACTCCGATCACTGCTGCAGTAGCCTAATTATCTGAATAGATTACTATAACTTAGAAATAACTGGAGAGAGGAAGGACCATCAGTAATATAGAATGCTGTGGAGAATGATCATAGCAAAGCATGGCTTGCATCTGGAAAAGGAATCCAGTTTATAATACTTTATGAAGGACCAAGATGCTTACTCTAAAATACTTCAGTCCACCCCCTTCTACAGGGAGAAACCAAAGTCCTGGCAAAATGGGCCCTGACCCTACCTGAAAATGTCTTGCTATGGGGAACAAAGCAAAACGAGCAGGAGACAAACATCTAGAAATTGCTTGTTCTGGCACTACTTGTCTTCTTACCTACACAAAAGTCATGAGCAGACTGGCTTTTCTGAAGGGTTTACCCTTGCCCAAGTAGTATCTGAGCTGCCTGTAGACATCCAGAGTAGATATTTTCTCAATTTTAGTTTCTGAAAAGAATACAGGGAGATTAACAGTCTGACATAAGGTAAACTGTGAAGTCACTTTAGGCATAAGAAATTTCTCAAAGAAAACCTGTCCTTAAGGAAATTAGGCACTGTTGACTCCCAGTGAGAGCTTAAATCCAATACTATTTTTGCAGAATTCAGAGCAACAGTTACCATAATTTTTCAAATTAAACTCAAGTCAGCCTGATAAATTGGCTCGCATGGAAGTGGTGTTAGTTTTTCCAAGCATAAAATTAAGAGAGGAGCCACTTGTTACCTAGGTGGACAGACATGTAAAACTCCTTTCAAAAACTGTTTTGATACAAGGACAGGAAGAAAGGTAAAATAACTTATTATGACTGCTTAGTTCTGGTTTAAGCACTTGGGCTCCAAGCCAGTTATTTTACACTGGGGGAGTTGAGGTCTGGACTCTTGTGGCAGAAGACTCTGGTCTACACCCGTCTAAACTGGAAATTGCTGGTGAATTGCGGCTTTAAACTTTTTCTGAGCTGTTGTGACTGATTTTATGCACTTTGAAATTCTAGTAGATCTGCATTTTACAGCATAGGCCAGATTGACTTGCTGAATCCAGACTGGTAATCATGAGCATTAAAAAGTACAGTTTTGTACCTACCATAAATGTAGATGTCCGAACAGGATATCATCTGCAGTCATAACAAATGGGTTGTCCTGTCGTCAGGCAGCCCTTCGGTCGGCCGGATTCCAAAGTCTGGGTCTGGCCTCGGCTGGTGTCGCACTTCACCCGACGTCATCTCTGCTGGTCTTCGGGTATAAAGGCATCAGCCGACGCCATTTTCCTCAGTGTTTCTTGCCCCAGATGCCAGTTGCCCTCTTGGAAAACTAAATTTTGGGTAAATGCCAATGTTTCCAAAAAAAGGTAGGCAAACACAAAAATAAGCATGTATGTACATATATACAAACAAATACACCATAAGAGATCCCCCCAGCTAGCTATTAGGAGGGTAAATACCTAGGAATACCACAGAGGGAAGGAGGGTGGTAATCCTGACTGCAGATGCTATCCTGTTCGGACATCTACATTTATGGTAGGTACAAAACTGTACTATGTCCTTCAAGGATGCATCTGCAGTCATAACAAATGGGTAGAATACCATAGCCAAACTAAGGGAGGAGGAAGAATTATGGTGTAGTTAGGATCCCTTGCAATACAGCAGTGGCAAACCCTGCTCGGGATCTAGAGTATAGAGGTAAGTTATAATGCTTGGCAAATGTATGCACGGAGGTCCAAGTAGCCGCCTCAATAATGTCCTTGGTTGCCACTCCTCGTAAGAAAGCTGTGGTAGTGGCTGTAGCCCTTGTAGAATGAGGTCTTATGTTCTGTGGAATTGGTTTTCCATGGTAAGAGTAACAGAATCTGATGCAATTTCCTACCCACTTGGAAATTGTCTGTTTGGAAATTGCTTTTCCTTCCCTTCCTGTTGCATAGGCCACTAGAAGCTGGTCAGTTTTTCTATTGCCCTTGGTTCTGTCCAGGTAGTAGCGCAACTGTCTATGTACATCCAAGGTATGCAGCAGTCTTTCCCCCCTGTTCTGTGGATTGGGAAAGAAGGTAGGTAGGTGGATTGCCTGGTTTAGAGACACTCTGGATACCACCTTAGGCATAAATGTTGGATTAGTTCTCATGGATACTCTATCTTGATGGAAGATTAGGAAGGGTTGTACTGCCATTAAGGCCTGTAGTTCCAAAACCCTTCTTGCTGAAGTAATTGCCAGTAGGAAAGCAGTTTTCCAGGATAGGTGTTGAAGATCTGCTGTTGCTGCTGGTTCGAATGGAGGGAGTGTCAATTTTTCTAGCACAAAGTTCAAGTCCCATGCTGGTAATGGTGGTTTCCTAGGAGGTTTTACATTCTTGATTCCTCTGAGGAACTGCCTGAGTAGAGGATGTGAGAAGACAGGGGATCAAGCTGTATTCTGCAGAAATAGCTGATGCATGTATCTTGATGGAGGAATAGGACAGGCCTGTATGGAGAAGCTCTGCCAAATACTCCAGGATGTTGGCAATATCTATCTTTGACACATCTTTTCCTCTTTCAGTGCTCCAAATGACAAACCTTTTCCATTTCCCTGCATAGTTCCTTCTTGTAGAAGGTCTGTGGGCCTCCAGGATAATGTCTTTAACCCTTTGGGATAAATCTGAGTTAGTTGCTGTTATGTAATGTTCCAGGCAGTTAGTTGCAGAGTTTTTAGATTTGGATGCATGATGTTGTAGTCGTTCTGAGTTATCAAAGGCATCAGGGGTAGTTGTCCACGTTCTCCCCCGTGACATGCTCCTCAGCAATGGATACCAGTGTTGTCTTGGCCAATTTGGAGCTATCAGAATTATCCTTGGACGCTCCTCTTTGATTTTCAGTAGTATCTTGTGCATCAAAGGAAGAGGTGGGAATGCATATGCTGTCAGGCCTTTCCAACTGAAGGGTAGAGAGTCCACCTTCCATGCAAGTGGGTGGTATGTCCTTGTGCAGAATTTCTTGAGCTGGTGATTGAGTGGGGATGCGAATAGGTCTATTTGTGGCATTCCCCATTTCTGTGTGATGGCCTTGAAGACGTCCGGGTGTAGCATCCATTCGTGAGCATCCGAGGTAGTTCTGCTTAACATGTCTGCTAGGATGTTTTCTTTTCCCGGTACAAATATTGCCTGTAACTGAATGTTGTAGCTCAGAGCCATATTCCATAGGTCCAGAGTCATTCGGCATAGGGGGTATGAATGAGTGCCTCCCTGTTTGTTGATGTACCACATGACTGTGGTGTTGTCTGTCCTTATCAAATGGCCTTCTTTGAGGAATGGTCTGAAATTCTGGATTGCTAGTTTTACTGCCAGCATTTCTTTTTGATTTATGTGCAGGTGCAGTTGATCTGGGGTCCATAATCCTTGTATGCATTTGTCCAGCATGTGGGCCCCCAACCTAGGTCTGAGGCGTCCGTTGTGATGGTTTGGCTTGCTTGAAAGTTGTGGAAGGGCAAGCCTGGGTTTGACTGGCATGCTTGAGCCCACCATAGGAACTCTTGTTTCAGGCATGGGATTAGTGGTATTTCGTTTCTAAGCTGTGCCTGTGTTGAGACCATAAATTCTTTAGGTACCACTGTAGTTTTCTCATATGCAATCTGGCATGGGGGACCAGGATTATGCATGATGCCATGAACCCAAGGCCTGCAGTACTTTCCTTGCTGTTAGTTTGTTCTGCTTTGTTAATGCCAAGAAGTAATGAGGGAGTTGTTCTTGTTTTTCTGCAGTTAGGAATGCCATTTGTTTTACTGTGTCCAATTCTGCACCCAAGAATGTTTTTGTTTGGGATGGTATTAGTCGACTTTTTTAAATTGACTGTGTATCCCAGGGCTTGTAGTAAGCAAATGACTCTTTGTAAGTCTTTTGTCAGTTTGCTTTTGTTGTCCGCTTGTATCAGGCAGTCGTCCAGGTATGGATAAATTTGGATTCCCTGTAGCCTGCAATGAGCGATTACTGATGCCAGGCATTTTGTGAATACTCTGAGCACAGTAGATAAGCCAAAGGGCAATGCTGAGAATTGATAATGCTCTGATCCTGCAAGAAATCTGAGGTATCTTCTGCAATTTGGTCTTATGGGGACGTGCAGGTATGCCTCCTTGAGATCTAGAGTTACCAGCCAACACTCCTTGCCCAGCATGGGAAGAAGTTGCTGTAGGGTCAGCATTTTGAATTTTGGGACAATAATGAATGTGTTTAAGGCGGACAGGTCAGGAATAGGTCTCCAACTTTTCTCTTTTCTTGGTACTAGGAAGAGTCTGGAGTAAAATCCTTTGCCCTGTTCTGTTGGTGGTACTCTTTCCACAGCTCTCATCTTTGTTAATTGAGCTATCTGCTTTAGAGCTTCTGTTTTCTGATTTGGAGGTAGGTTTGGCATTCCTCTTTTTACTGGTAAGGTGTGGAAGTGAAACCTGTAGCCTTGGTCTATGGTCTGCAAAATCCACTTGTCTTTTGTGATATAGTGCCAATTTTTTGAAAATAAGGCTAACTTTCCACCTAAGGGTGCTGCTATTTGTTCCCTGGTAGGCGGTGTCAGAGCCAAGTCACTGTGATTGTCCTGTTGCAGTGGCAGTGGTTCTGTCTGTGCCTCGCTGGTTATTGCCTTGCCACTGGCGTCCTCTGTAGGCACCTCCTCTGGATTGATTTCTGCCTCTGGAAGTCTATTCCTGCCTCTCTCAGATTTAGAGGAGTCTGGAAAGGACCAATTTTTGGAAGGCCAGTTCCTGCTAAACCTTGGGGGCTGAACCTGTAAGAAATCTTTAACTGTTTGTACAGATTTTGCCTTCTCTTCCATTTTCTTCATTACTTGCTGAGCAGGAGAACCAAATAGGCTGGCCTTATCCATAGGAGCATCTAACAGCTTTGCTTTAACATGATCCGGCAAGACCTGTTCTTTCAACCATGCATGCCTTCTTATAACTGTGCCAGTCATGGCTGATCTAAATGAAGTCTCCAGTGCATCATAGCCACATTTTAAAGAATGGTTACTAACCTGCTGAATGTTATTCACCATTTCTAAAACATATTTCTTATCTAAGGAGTCATCAGAGGACAGTTTCTTAGTTAACTGATCAAGCATAAACTCTTGGTATTGGATCATATGAAACTGACAGTTCAAAGCTCTAGCTGAGAGTAGCAGAGGTGTAAACTTTTTTACCCCATCTCTCTAAGGACCTGGATTCCCTTTCAGAAGGGAGAGGGTTTTTTGCTGAGGTTGAAGCTACTGCCTTAGGCCCCTGGGAGATAGTCTCAGGATCTGCAAGTGGGGCCTTGTATAGGTGGTGATGAGTGTCCGCACCCTGTAAAACCTATCTGGTTTGGCAGGGGCTGGAGGTAAAGTATCAGGAGCAGTGCAAACATCATTAAATGCATCATCCACAACAGGCAGAACTGGAGGTATAGCTAAGGGCCTATGTTGCGGTAAGTGTAGAAAGGTCCTAAGCCTTTTTCTTGAATCTGAGAAATCTTGTCCCTGCCATTGGAATTGCTCTCTCATGGCATGCAAGGTTTCCCCAAAGGAAAATTCCTCTGGTGGAGAGGCAGAAGGAATAGATTCTTCAGCATCGGAATCTTCATAAGTAGAAAAAGGAGCCTCCTAATGGTCTGTAATGTCTGAATCATCAGAAGAATCATCTGAGGACACTGGCTCTGGGGGCTCTGCTCTAGGTCTCTTTTCTGGAGGCTGAGAGGCCCTGTCTGGGTGAGATTGGGATCCCCTTATTAAAGAGATGAGATCCTCTGCCAGAGTAAGCATTTGAGAACTGGAACTGGGCCTGTGTGAGGGGGGCTTAACAGGCACCGATTTAGCAGTTTTGGCTGCTTTAGCCCTGGCAAAGGCCTTAATAGACATGGCTGCAGGCCGCCTAGCAGCACCACGTGCTGGGGTAGAGACATCCAAAGGGATGGTGTCTGATAATTCTATAGGAACCACATTAGTAGGCAAAACTTCAGAGGCTGATTCAACTAGGGTAGCAGGAGCCTCGGTAGTAGTCATGGATTCGGCTGAAGATTGACCCGTTTGCTCGGTTTCGGCCGAAACAGACACTTGCGGTTTGCTTAACCGTGGTTTTGGCCGAAACCGCGGACCGCGAGTGTCTGTCTTTTTCTTTGCGTTTTTTAACAATTTGAGAAGTCGGAGGATCTGACGGCATAATTTACGCAAAATCTGAGCCGAAAAACTGTTCAGCAAACTCCGACCGACGCCTAAGCGTTCGTCGGTTGAAGGAAGCACAGGCTAAACAGGCTGCTACGTCGTGGTCTGGGCCTAAACAAGGTAAGCAGTAAGAGTGGAAATCTTTATGAGGTATTTGTTTCCCACAAGTTAAACAGTTATTTACTTTTTCTGACATCGGCTGAGGCAAGAAAGAGTCCCCAACGGGGTACTTAGCTTTTTAGAAGTCTTCGAAGTAGTATTCGGTAGTAGTAATCTCTGGATCTGACCGACCGGCACTTGCGAACAGCTTCTGCTTGCGCCACGCTGCAAGAAAGACGGAGGAAAAGGCGCCGGCTGATGCCTTTATACCCAAGACCAGCAGAGATGACGCCGGGTGAAGTGCGACACCAGCAGAGGCCAGACCCAGACTTTGGAACTGCCGATCAAGGGCTGCCTGACAACAGGACAACCCATTTGTTATGACTGCAGATGCATCCTTGAAGGACATCCAGCCCTTCACTGAAACACTGAAAGATCCAATGCATCCTTTACTTCCAGCTACCTACAAGTACCTATTTTTGCTTTTATTTTGCACTTAGATTTGTATTTGCATTTTACTGCTTGAATTGTCTGAACTGCTTGACATTTTACTACATACTGTACTAGTTCTGTAGCACAGCCCAGTTCCAGGTTTGCTGTTTCTGGGTCTGTTTTGTAACTTCTGAGAATCAAATTCAAGCAATCCTTGCTGGTGAAGGCCCTTCTGCACCCTTGTGGGAAGAGTGCTGTCGGGGGGTGATTGGACTAGTGAGAGCACCCTTACTGGCTAGTCTGCATTAAAAGGGTTTCTTGTTTTAAGCCCATTTACACTCGTTTGCGTGTAGAGGTGGTTACCATATAGACAAGTGTTTTGCTTGTTAAATTTTCCCCTTAGCACTTTGCTTGTGGTCCTCCAGAGATTTTTCATGGCCCTGCTGTCACATGGAACACTAAGCCAAGCCTCAGAGGTACCAACACACCTCTCACCCACTAGCCATTCTTAATTCTGGGCTCTTTTCCTGACTATACAAATTTATCTGACTACAGACAATCTCCCAGTGTTTCTCCAGCCAGCTTGGTGGACATGGGCATCCTGACTAAGTGTAAAGTACAGTTGTGTACACTTACCATAAATGTAGAAGTTAGTGTATTCACTGTTGCAGTCATTACATTTGGGTTATCTGCTGGCAGGTTGCCTTCAGTTGGCCTGAATTCCAAAGTCTTGGGTCCTGCGTCAGTTGCTGTCTTCTCTTCCATGATGTCAGGTCACAAAGGATATAAAACATGCAGCAAACACCATTTTCTTTAGTTTTTCTTGCCTCCGATGTCAGGTGCCCCTAAAAAGGTAGCAATATTATAAATATTTATATATATACACATGCATCAATATAAAGTTTACCTTCATCTACAAGCAAATACACCACATAGGTTGTAGAAGATAGAGAAGGAAAGATAAAATGTAGAATGACAGGGGGATGGCGGGAGGGTAACCTGGACTGCAACAGTGAATACATTCGAACATCTACATTTATGGTAAATAATTGTTCAGTTTTTCTTATTTTAGTCCTGCTCAAGTAGGATCTTAACTGTGTGTACGTCCAAGGAATGCAGAATTCTCTCCCCTTTGTTCTGCGGATTTGGATAAAAGGTTGGCAGATGAATCGTTTGGTTAAGAGCCACACAGGAAAAGTACAGTTTTGTACCTACCATAAATGTAGATGTCCGATAGGTATGCATCTGCAGTCGTAACATATGGGTTGTCCTGCCTCAGGCAGCCCTCGGTCGGCCCGATTCCAAAGTCTGGGTCTGGCCTCGGCTGATGTCGCACTTCACCCGACGTCATAGCTCCTGGGGTATAAAGGCATCAGCAGACGCCATTTTCCTCCGTGTTTCTTGCCCCAGATGCCAGGTGCCCTCTAAGAAGGCTAAATTTGGATAATAGCTGTAAATTCCAAACAGTAGCAAACAAAATATATTTTTATATACATATATACATACAAACAAATACACCATAATAGATTCCCCCAGCTAGCTGAAAGAGGGGTAAGCACCCTAGGAATACCACAGAGGGGAAGGAGGGTGGGTAATCCTGACTGCAGATGCATACCTATCGGACATCTACATTTATGGTAGGTACAAAACTGTACTATGTCCTTCAAGGATGCATCTGCAGTCATAACATATGGGTAGAATACCATAGCCAAACTGGGGGAGGAGGCACTAAGATAAAGATGGTGTAGTTAAGATCCCTTGTAAAACTGCAGTTGCAAAGCCTGCTCGGGATCTGGAGTATAAAGGAAGATTGTAATGCTTGGCAAATGTATGCACGGAGCTCCAAGTAGCAGCTTCTAAAATGTCTTTGGTAGCCACTCCTCGCAGAAAAGCTGTAGTGGTGGCTGTAGCCCTTGTGGAGTGAGGCCTGATATTTTCAGGAGTTGTCTTTCCATGAAAAGAGTAACAGAATCGAATGCAATTTCCTATCCATTTTGAAATTGTCTGTTTGGAAATTGCTTTTCCTTGCACTCCTGTTGCATATGCTACCAGAAGCTGGTCAGTTTTTCTGCTGGTCTTAGTTCTGTCCAGGTAGTAGCGCAGTTGTCTATGTACATCTAAGTTGTGTAGTAGCTTTTCCCCCCTGTTCTCTGGGTTAGGGAAGAACGTAGGTAAATGAATAGCTTGGTTCAAGGATACCCTGGATACCACCTTTGGCATTAAAGTAGGATTGGTTCTCAGAGACGCTCTATCCTGGTGAAAGATAAGGAAAGGCTGTACTGCCATTAATGCCTGTAACTCTGATACCCTTCTTGCTGAAGTGATTGCTAGAAGGAAGGCAGTTTTCCAAGATAAGAACTGCAAGTCTGCTGATGCAGCTGGTTCAAAAGGGGGAAGTGTTAATTTTTCCAGCACAAAATTGAGATCCCATGCAGGCAGAGGTGGTTTCCTTGGAGGTTTTACATTTTTGATCCCTCTTAGAAATTGTCTGAGGAGAGGTTGAGAGAAGATAGGAGGATCCATGTTGTACTCTGCTGAAATTGCTGAAGCGTGAATCTTAATGGAAGAATAGGACAGGCCATTGTGGAACAGTTCTGCTAAGTATTCTAGGATGTGTGCTAGGTTTGCAAGCGTGACATCTGTTCCCTTTGATGCACTCCAAATGAGGAATCTCTTCCATTTGGCTGAGTATGTTTTCCTTGTGGAGGGTCTGCGAGCCTCCAGGATAATGTCCTTGACTCTGAGATAAAGCAGGCTGGTTTTGTTTTATGCAATTTTCCAGGCGGTTAGCTGCAGTGTTTTCAAGTTTGGATGCAGGGTCTTGTAGTTGTTCTGTTAGAAGTAAAGGCCATAGAGGTAGAGGCCATGGGTTTGTCCGAGACATGCTTTTCAGTAGCGGATACCAATGTTGCCTTGGCCAGTCTGGAGCTATCGGAATTACCTTTGGCTGTTCCTCCCTGATCTTCAGTAGCACTTTGTACATCAATGGGAGAGGTGGGATGGCATAAACTGTCAGGGCCTTCCAGCTGAAAGAAAGTGAGTCCACCCTCCAGGCTTGTGGGTGGTATTCGAGCAGAATTTCTTCAGTTGGTGGTTGAGTGGGGAGGCAAACAGGTCTATTTCTGGCATTCCCCATTTCCTTGTTATGGTTTTGAAGATATCTGGATGCAGCATCCATTTGTGAGCATCCGTGGTAGTTCTGCTTAATTTGTCTGCTAGTATATTCTCTTTTCCTAGTACGAATCTGGCCTGTAGTTGAATGTTGAGATTCAGGCCTAGGTTCCACAGCTCCATTGCCATCCGGCATAAAGGGTAGGAGTGCATGTCTCCCTGTTTGTTGATGTACCACATGACTGTGGTATTGTCCGTCCTTAGCAGGGGTCCTTGCTGAAGGAATGTTTTGAATGCCTCTATTGCATGCTTCACTGCCAGCATCTCCTTTAGATTTATGTGTAGATTCAGCTGGTCTTGGGACCATAGGCCTTGGATACACTTGTCTTCCATGTGTGCGCCCCAGCCTAGGTCTGAGGTGTCCGTGATGGTCTGCCTTGGTTGTGGTTTGTGGAAAGGCAACCCTCTGTTGGTCTTGCAGGCCTGAGCCCACCACAGGAATTCCTTTTCCAGGCATAGAATGATTGGTATCATGGTTTCTAGACTGTGTCTGTGTTGAGACCATACATTTCTTAGGTACCATTGTAATTTCCTCATATGTAGTCTGGCATGTGGTATCAAGATTATGCAGGATGCCCTGTAACCCAGGGCCTGCAGGACTTTCCTTGCAGTAAGCTGAGTTTGTCTAGTCAATGCCGTGAAGTAGACTGGAAGTTGTTTTTGTTTTTCTTCTGTGAGAAAAGCCATCTGAGTTATTGTGTCCAGTTCTGCACCCAAAAATGTTATCCTTTGAGATGGCACTAGTCTTGACTTCTGTATGTTGACTGTGTATCCCAAAGCTTGTAGCAGTTGTACGACATAGGCCAAATCCTTTATTATTTTTGTCTTGTTGTCCGCTTGTATTAGGCAGTCGTCCAGGTATGGGTAGATTTGAATTCCCTGAAGCCTGCAATGTGCAATTACTGATGCCAGGCATTTCGTGAATACTCTGGGCGCAGTAGATAAGCCAAAGGGCAATGCTGAGAATTGATAATGCTCTGATCCTGCAAGAAATCCGAGGTGTCTTCTGCAATCTGGTCGTATAGTGACGTGCAGGTATGCCTCCTTGAGATCTAGAGTCACCAGCCAAGACTCCTTGCCCAACATGGGAAGAAGTTGCTGTAGAGTCAGCATCTTGAATGTTGGTACAATGAGATATGTGTTCAGTGCAGACAAGTCGAGAATAGGCCTCCATTGAGTTTCTTTTCTTGGTACAAGGAATAGTCTGGAGTAAAATCCTTGGCCTTGTTCCATAGATGGTACCTTTTCTATTGCTCTCATCCTTAGTAAGTTGATGACCTGTTTTAGAGCCTCTGACTTCTGGCTTGGAAGGTTTGGCATTCCTCTCTTTTTTTGGTAAAGTGTGGAAGTGAAACCTGTAGCCTTTGTCTATTGTTTGCAAAGTCCATTTGTCTCCTGTGATGCAATGCCAGTTTTTTGAAAATAAAGCTAACTTTCCGCCCAAGGGTGCTTCCAGTTGTTCCCTGGTAGGCGGAATCAGAGCCAAGTCATTGTGTCTGTCCTGTGGAAGTGGTTGCATTCGCAGCTGTGGAGGCACTCCTTTGGTTGTCAGGTTGCCACCGACTGCCCCTGTAGGCACCCCTTGATTGACCTCTGCCTCTTGGGTGTCTATTTCTGCCTCTCTGTGCTCCGGTGGTGTCTGGAAAGGACCAATTCTTTGAAGGCCAATTTCTGCTGAACCTCGGAGGTTGGACCTGCAGAAAATCCTTGACTGACAGATTTTGCCTTTTCTTCCACTTTCTTTAGTACCTCCTGTGCAGGGGAGCCAAATAAACTTTGTTTCTCCATAGGGGCATCTAGGAGTTTAGATTTTACATGGTCTGGCAAGGATTGCTCTTTTAGCCAGGCATGCCTTCGAATCACTGCTCCAGTCATAGCTCATCTAAATGAAGCCTCCAGTGCATCATAGCCACATTTTAAAAAATGATTACTGACCTGCTGAGAATTATGTACCAACTCCTGAAGGGACTTGCGGTCTAAAGGTTCAGGAGAGGAAAGCTTTTTATTTAGCTGATCTAACAAAAATTCCTGGTACTGTATCATGTGAAATTGACAGTTTAAAGCCCTGGCAGAAAGAGTAGCAGATGTATAAACTTTTTTACCCCATCTCTCTAATGCTCTTGATTCTCTTTCAGAGGGTAGGGGGTTTTTGGCAGAGGCAGCTGCAACACCCTTGGGGCCCCGAGAAATGGTTTCTGCGTCTGCAGTGTGTGCCTTGTACAAGTGGAAATGAGAATCCGGGACCCTGTAATATCTGTCAGGTTTTGCAGGGGCCGGGGGAAGAGAATCAGGGGCTGAACAGGCATCATTGTATGCATCAACAACGGATAGTACAGGTGGTATGGCTAGAGGCCTATGCTGTGGTAAGTGTAAAAAAGTCCTTAGCCTTTTCCTAGAATCAGAAAAATCCTGACCCTGACATTGGAAATGTTCCCTCATTGAATGCAGAGTTTCCCCAAATGAAAATTCTTCTGGGGGGGGCAGAAGGAATGGAGTCTTCTGCATCCGAATCCTCATAAGGTGAGTATGGGCCTTCCTGATGGTCTGAAACATCTGATCCATCCGAGGAATAGTCAGAGGAAAGAGGTTCAGGGGGTTCAGTCCTAGGCCTTTTTTCAGGAGGGGGTTGTGAGGCCCTGTCTGGGTGAGGTTGGGATCCCCTGATCAAGGAAATAAGGTCCTCAGCAAGGCTGAGAATTTGAGAACTTGAGGAAGGTCTGTGAAGTGGAGCTTTTGTAGGTAAGGCCTTGGAAAGTTTAGCTGCTTTAGCCCTGGAGAAGGCCTTAATGGACATAGAAGCAGGGGGTCTAGCTGCCCCACGTGCAGGAGTAGAAATGTCCAACGGAATGGTGTCGGACAATTCTAGTGTGCCTGCTTCTTCGGTAGGAATTTCTGTAGCAGACTCCGCCGGGGCCTCTGAGGCCTCGGTCGTCGGAGGCCTGATTGCGGCCGGAGGAAGAACAGAGGACTGTTTCAGCCGAAACAGAGACACTCGCGGTAGGCCTAACCGTGGTTTCAGCCAAAACCGCGGGCCGCGAGCGTCGGTCCTTTTCCTTGCGTTTTTTTAGCTAAATGAGTAGTCGGAGTCTCAGACGGCATTTTATATGCAAAAGCGGGACCAAAAAACTCTTCTGCAAACTCCGACCGACGTCTTAGTGTCCGTCAGTTGAAGGAGGCACAGGCTAAACAAGCTGATATGTCGTGGTCTGGGCCTAAGCAAGGAAGGCAGTAAGAGTGGAAATCCTTATGAGGTATTTGTTTCCCACAAGTTAAACAATTATTTACTTTTTCTGACATCGGCTGAGGCAAGAAAGAGTCCCCAACGGGGTACTTAGCTTTTCAGAAGTCTTCGGTAGCTGAAATCTCTGGATCTGACTGACCGGCACTTGCGCACAGCTTCTGCTTCGGGCACTGCACGGCAAGAAAGACTGGGGAAAATGGCGTCGGCTGATGCCTTTATACCCCAGGAGCTATGACGTCGGGTGAAGTGCGACATCAGCAGAGGCCAGACCCAGACTTTGGAATCAGGCCGACCGAGGGCTGCCTGAGGCAGGACAACCCATATGTTATGACTGCAGATGCATCCTTGAAGGACATCTACCTTAGGCCTAAAAGTAGGATTTGTCCTCAGAGACACCCTGTCTGGGTAAAATATGATAAAAGGCTCTACAGCCATGAGGGCCTGTAGCTCTGAAACTCTTCCTGCTGAAGTAATTGCTAGCAGCAGAGCAGTCTTCCATAAGAACTTTATATCAGCGGTAGAAGCTGGTTCAAATGGAGGCAGGGTGAGATTTTCCAACACATAATTGAGGTCCCATGCAGGTACGGGTGATCTAGGAGGCCTTACATGTTTGGCTCCTTTAAGATACTGCTTTAGTAAAAGGAGAAAAGATTGGTGGCTCTGCATTGTAATGAACGGAAATGGCAGAGGCATGGATTTTGATTGTTGAGAAAGATAAGCCTTTATCAAGCATCTCAGTTAAGTATTGTAATATCTGAGAAATATGTGGTTCTGCATTATCAGTTCCTTGTGCTAGACTCCAAGCACAGAATCTCTTCCATTTGTCAGCAAAAGATTTGCTACTACTAGGCCTTCTGGCTTCCAAAATGACATCATAGCTTTACTGAGAGGTGTCGTTTTGTATGATTACAGGATTAGCCATGCTGCCAGGTTCAGAGTCTGTAGTTTATTGTGCAGGATCGGATTGTTTTGTTGGGACAGTAGCTATGGTTTTTGAGGCAAGGTCCAAGCTGGGTATTGAGACAAGTTCCAAAGGATTGGGTAAGAGTATTGGCGGGGCCAGTTCGGGGCAATTAATATCTTTGGCTTCTCTTGCCTGACTTTTAGGAGGACCTTGGGTAGAAGAGGCAGAGTTGGAAAGGCATAAACTGATGGGTTTTTCCAGCTGAAGGATAGGGTGTCCACTTTCCATGCTTGTCTGTGATAAGTCCTTGTGCAGAATCTTTTCAGTTGATAATTTTGAGGGGAGGCAAATAGATCCATGTCTGGACTCCCCATTTCTCTGTTATTATGCTGAAGACTTGTGGATTTAGCTTCCACTCATGAGGATCCATAAGGTTTCTGTTTAAATCGTCTGCCAGATTGTTTTGTTTTCCTGGCAGGAATTGAGCTTGAAGATTTATTTGGTAGGTCAAAGCTGTGTCCCACCAGTGCCATGGCTAATCTGCAAAAAGGGTAGGAGTGTGTGCCCCCTTGTTTATATACCATGACTGTGTTGTCGTCTGTCTATCAGTAGTTGTCCTGGATGAAGCAAGTCCTTGAAGGCTGTTGGGGCATTTTGAACAGCTAGCATCACTTTCTGGTTGATATGTAGATTCATTTGATTTGGTGCCCATATGCCCTGAATGAATCTTCCTGACATGTGGGCCCCCCAGGCATAATCTGATGCATCTGTTAAGGTTTGGCTGGCAGGGGATAAAGTTAAGGGCCATCCCACGTTTTGGGGACAGGCCTTTGCCCACCATAGAAACTCCTGTTGCAGGCAGGGAATGAGAGAAATCATTGTTTCCAGACTGTGTGAATGTTGACTCCATAAATTTTTAGGTACCATTGAAGTTTCCTCATATGCAGTTTTGCATACGGAATTAGTAGGATGCCATGAAGCAGAGAGTCTGCAGAATTTGTCTTGCAGAAGAATGGGTTTTCTTGCCAGTTTGAAGTAAGTAGTCAGTTGCTTTTGTTTGTCTGGCGTGAGGTAAGCTATCTGGGCAGTTGTATTCAAGCTTGCACCCAGGAATGTTATCTTTTGAGAGGGTACCAGTTGTGATTTGTTTTCGTTTATTGTGTACCCTAGGCATGTTAGAAGCCTTTTCACAAATGCCAGGTGTCGCAGAAGAGTGTCCTTGTTCTCTGCTTGAATGAGAGAGTCGTCCAGGTAAGGTTATTTGAATACTACTTTGTCTGCAAAATGCAATTACTGGTGCCAGGCACTTTGTAAAGACCCTGGCACAGTAGATGAGCTAAAGGGCAGTGCAGAGAATTGGTAATGCATTAAGCCAGCCTTGAATCTGAGGCATCTTCTGCATGACTGTCTTATTGGAACATGCAGGTATGCCTCTTTTAGGTCTCAAGTCACCAGCCAAGCATTCTTGCCCAGCATGGGCAGAAGCTTCTGCAAAGCCAGCATTTTGAATTTTGGGATGTCCAGGTATGTGTTCAAAATCGATAAATCCAATATTGGCTGCCAGGCCTTCTTGTTTCTGGGTACCAAGAACAGTCTTGAGTAAAAACCTTGTCCTTTTTCCTGTTCTGGTACTGTCTGAATGGCCCCCACATCCATGAGGAGCAAAACCTGTTTGTGCCTCTGCCCATTGTTTTTTTTGGCAAATCCGGCCAATCATTTGTCATTGGCAGAGTGTGGAAATGGAATCTGTATCCCTGTGATACGATGTTTAGTACCCACTTGTCCTGGGTTATTAACTGCCAATTTTGAGCAAAAAATGCTAATTTTCCCCCTGTGGGTGCTGCCAAAAGATAAGTGCTTGGTGTAGGCAGAGGGAAGTCATTGGGATTGCTTTCTATAGGTTTGCGCTTTATCTCCTCCAGATTTGGAGATGGATGCACCCCACTGCTTTAACCTGTATGAGTCTTGAGCCTGGTACCTAGAATCCTTAGGGCATCTGGATTTGCCCCCTTTAAGCTCTGACACAGGAAAGGACCAATTTTTTGTAGGCCAGTGTCAACTGAATCTTGGTCGCTGCACTTGTAAGAAATCTTTAACACTTTGCATAGACTTAGCTTTGCCTTCCATTTTTCTTTAAAACCTCTTCTGCCTTAATACCAAACAGAGAATCATGCTGTAAAGGTGCATCTAGCAATTTAGCTTCAACATGATCAGGCAAATTTTGTTCCTTTAACCAGGCATGCCTCCTAATCACAGATCCAGTAACTGCAGCAGGCCTCTAAAGAATCAAAACCACATTGCAAAGTATGCTTTCCAACTTGTTCAGCTGCATGCAATTATTCCTGCAATTCTTTATTCTTTGCACATTCTGAAATCATCATTTTCTGTTTCAGCAATCCCATAACATGTTGTTGGTACTTAAGAATATGAAATTGACAGTTTAAGGCCCTGGTTGCCAAGGTTGCAGATGTATAAACCTTTTTTCCCCATCTGTCCAGTGTCCTTGAATCTCTGTCTGAGGGGGTAGGGTTTTTTGCTCTTGAGGCCTTGACTCCCTTTGGACCCTGTGAAATAGTTTCAGGATCAGCAGCAGGGTTTTGAAGTAAAAATTTATGAGAGTCAGGGACCCTGTAATATCTGTCAAGCTTACTGGGAGCCGGAGGTAGAGAGTCAAGGGTCAGGCTTGACTCAGAGAACACATCCACAATGTCTAAAACAGGGGGAATGGCTAAAGGCTTGTGCTAAGGGAGAAGGAAATCCCTGAGCCTCTTTGGATTCTGAGAAGTCTTAACTCTCCCAGTGAAAATGCTCCTTCAAAGTATGCAAGGCTTCTCCAAATGAATAATTCTCAGGAGGAGATGCAGATGGAATAGAATCCTCAGAATCAGAATCCTCATAGGGAGGTAAAGATAATTCCTGATCAGAAGAGGAATTAGAAGAAATAGAAACCTGATCTGAAGATTCATAGTAAATCTCATGCCTAGGGCCTCTTATCTGGAGGGGGATGGGAACCCCTGATCAATGTAATAAGGTCTTCAGCCATTGTGATCATCTTTTTTAGGCATAGAGGCCTGTGCACATGCCTCAGGCGTCGTTTTTTTAGTTTTAGAAGATGCCTTTGCAGCTTTGTTTGATATATAAATGCTGAGGTCTGACTACACCCTCAAAAGCCGGTGCATGCTCAGCAGCTCCGGACCAATCAGAGGGAGATGCATCCGGGGCTGCGAAAGCACCTCACAGAGTACCGGCAAACCGGCGACTGGCTTAGGCGAAGCTTCGTCGGTTTTGAATCTCGACTGCCTTTCTCTGTCCTTTTTGCGTTTATGTACTCAGGTAGTCCAACTGCTATCAGACGACATTTCTGGGTAGTTAAATCTGTTACCAAAATATTTAGATGTAAAAATATACAGATGCTTAGTGCGTTGGTTAATTCTAGCACAAAACCGACAGCCAGGCACATTGTGATCAGGGCCTAGGCAAGGAATACAGTATAAATGGAAATCCTTATGAAGTATTTGCTTCCCACAAGTAATACAATTGACTTTCTGACATCGGTAAAAAGAAAAAAAAAAAAAGTTTCCCCAATGGGGTACTTGGCTTTAGTGAAGACTTCAGTTCTGAAACTCGAATATTTCAGTAGTCGGCTGACCGGCACTTGCGAAATGCTTCTGCTTCAGGCACCGCATGGCAAGAAAGACTGAAGAAAATTGGGTCGGCTGCATGTTTTATACCCCTGATGACCTGATGTCATGGAAGAGAAGACAGCAATAGACGCAGGACCCAAGACTTTGGAATTCAGGCCGACTGAGGGCAACCTGCCAGCAGATTACTAAAATGTAAGGGCTGCAACAGTGAAACACAAAGAACATTGTCCATTTACAACAGACGTCCACAGGGAGACTCAGGGCGTCACGTGCACACTAGCAGTGGCATTTAACTTTTGTATAAATGGCCGGACGTATGAGTTCAGAGGCAAACTCTTGTGCTATGGACACAGCAGCATATGAATAGAAAGACATTGCATGTTCTTGTGGGGGTATCCAATATTTCTAAAGGGAAATAGTGAAGTCTAGGTGTTGCAAGACCAGCTGAACAGAGAGGCCTAGCTCAAGATATCATCCAGATAGGGGAAGAGTTGGATCCCCCTTGTTCTGGTAAAGGTAATGACTGGGACTAGGCACTTTGTGAATTTCCTGATGAGGGGATGGATTATGATGTGTAGGAAGACATCCTTTATATCCAAAAATACCAAGACCACCTGGGGAAAGATTAGGGGGATAAAAGTAGGAAGAGTGAGCATCCAAAAGGAGGGTACCTGGAGGAAGGAGCCGAGATGGGAAAAATCCAAGCTTGATCTCCAGGGACCTTTCTTTCCTGGGAAAGTACAGTTTTGTACACTTACCATAAATGTAGATGTTAAGAGTGCATTCACTGTTGCAATCATTACATTTGGGTTATCCTGCTGGCAGGTTGCCCTCAGCCGGCCTGAATTCCAAAGTCTTGGGTCCTGCATCGGCTGCTGTTACCCCTTCCCAGACATCAGATCATCAGGGGTATAAAAGAAGTGGCAGACGCCATTTTATTCAGTTTTTCTTGCCTCAGATATCAGATGCCCCCAAATAGGGGGGCCAAACTTTACATTATATACATCTCTACACACACACACACACACACACACACACACACACACACACACACACACACACACACACACACACACATTTGTATATATCTATACAGAAATACACCAATATAAATTTTACCTTCATCTATAAGCAAATACCCCACATAGGTAGTATAAATCAGAGAAGGAAAGATAAGATCAAAAATAAAAGAGGGGGAGGTGGGTGGGTAACCTGGACTGCAACAGTGAATACACTAGTGTACACTTACCATAAATGTAGATAACTGTTAGTGTTACACTGTTGCAGTCATTACATTTGGGTAGAATCCCAAAGCTATGGTTGGGAGGCTGGAACTAAACAGAAGGAGCGGCTATGAGGCCCTGCATTTAGAGTAAAAGGTGTGCACTGTACTCCAAGTAGCCACCTCTAAAATATCTGTGGTCGGTACTCCGAGAAAGGCTGCCGAGATGGCTGCAGCTCTGGTGGAATGAGGCCTAATGCCCTTAAGCACTGGCTTGCCATGGTGCAAGTAGCAGAAACGAATGCATTGGCCTAACCACTTAGAAAGTCTGCTTTGAGATAGGCTTTCCTTGTGATCCTGCAGCATATGCCACTAGTAATTGCTCTGTCTTCCTGAAAGTTTTGGTTCTGTCCAAGTAGAATCTAAGCAGTCTGTGTACGTCTAAAGAATGCAGAATTCTCTCCCCCTTGTTCTGTGGATTTGGGTAAAAGGTAGACAGATGGATGGCTTGGTTAAGAGCCACACTGGACACTACTTTAGGCATAGAATGTTGATTTGTCCTCAGGGAAACCCTGTCTGGATGAAAGATGATGAAAGGTTCCACAGCCATGAGCGCCTGTAGCTCTGAAACTCGTCTTGCTGAAGTTATTGCTAAGAGCAGAGCTGTTTTCCAAGAAAAACTTCATATCAGCAGTAGCAGCTGGCTCAAAAGGAGACAGGGTGAGCTTTTCCAAGACATAGTTGAGGTCCCATGCAGGTACTGATAGTCTCCTTGGGGGCCTTAAATTGCTGGCTCCTCTGAGGTACTGCCTTAATAAAGGGTGAGAAAAAATTAGTGGCTCTGTATTATAATGAGCCGAAATGGCAGAGGCATGAATTTTAATTGATGAAAAAGATGGGCCTTTGTCCAGCATCTCAGTTAAGTACTGCAAAATCTGAGGAATATTTGGTACCGCTGTACCAGTTCCTTGTGCCTCGTTCCAGGCACAGAATCTCTTCTATTTTCCAGCATAAGACTTTCTAGTACTAGGCCTTCTGGATTCCAGAAAGACATCCATCACAGCTTTACTGAGAGGTGTTTTTTGTATGACTACATTATCCGCCATACTGCCAAGTTTAGTGTCCCGAGTTGGCTGTGCATGATCTGACAGTTTTGCTGGGACAGCAGTCTAGGTATTTGAGGTAAGGTCCAAGCTGGGTATAGAGACTAGTTTCTTAGCATTGGATACCAGTACTGGCATGGCCAGTCTGGGGCAATCAGAATCCTCTTTGGCTTCTCCTGTCTGACCTTTAGGAGCAGCTTGGGAAGGAGAGGCAGTGGGGGGAAAGGCATATACTGATAGGGCATCCACTTTCCATACTTGTCTGTGATAAGTCCTTGTGCAGAATCTTTTTAGTTGGTAATTGAGAGGGGAGGCAAATAGATCTATGTCCGGACATCCCCATTTCCTTGTTATGCTGAACACTTGTGGATCAGGCTTCCACTCGTGGGGATCCCTGAGTTTTCTGTTTAGTTCATCTGCCAGAGTATTGTCCTTTCCTGGCAGGAAATGTACCTGCAGATGTACTCGGCAAGTCAAAGCTGTGTCCCACAAGGTTATGGCTAGTCTGCAAAGGGGGTAAGAATGTGTCCCCCCTGCTTGTTTATATACCACATGACCATGGTGTTGTCTAACAGTAGTTGTCCCGGATGAAGTAGGTCATTGAAGGCTGTCAGTGCATTTTGAACAGCTGACATTTTTGATCGATATGTAGATGTATTTGGTTTGAGGACCATGTGTCCTGAATGCATCTTCCTGCCATGTGGGCTCCCCAGACAGTCTGAAGCATCCGTTGTTAGTGTCTGCCTGGCTGGAGGTAATGTGAATGGCTGTCCCTTGTTCTGATGACAAGCCTTTGCTCACCATCGAAACTCCTGTTGCAGGCAGGGAATGAGAGTAATGACTGTTTCCAGGCTGTGGCAATGTTGAGTCCAAACACTTTAGGTACCATTGAAGTATCCTCATATGCAGTCTTGCATATGGAATTAGCAGGATGCCGGATGCCATGAAGCCCAAAACCTGCAGAATTTTTCTTGCAGATAACTGGGCCTTTGTTGCTAACATTTTGAAATAGGTAGTCAGTTGCCTTTGTGTGGCGCGAGATAAGCCATCTGGGCAGTTGTATTCAAGCTTGTACCCGGGAATGTTCTCTTGTAAGGGTACTAGCTTTGATTTTTTGTTGTTGACTGTGTACCCTAGGCGTGTTAGAAGTCTTGACAAACGCCAGATGAAGAAGAATGTCCTTGTTCTCTGCTTGACAGTCATCCAAGTATGGATATATTTGTATTCCTCTGTCTGCAGAATGCAATTACTGGTGCAGAATGCAATTACTGGTGCCAGGCACTTTGTAAAGACCCTGGGCGCAGTAGATAAGCCAAATAGAAGTGCAGAGAATTGGTAATGCATTGAACCAGCCTTGAATCTTCGGTATCTTCTGCATGATTGTCTGATTGGAACATGCAGGTATGCCTCTTAGGTCTAAAAAGTCACAAGCCAAGCATTTTTGCCAAGCATGGGCAGAAGCTGCTGCAAAGTCAACATTTTGAATTTTGGAATATCCAGGAAAGTGTTCAAAATAGATAGGCCCAGTATTGGCCTCCAGGCCTTGTCCTTTCTGGTTACCAAGGACGGTCTTGAGTGAAATCCTTGTCCCTGCTCTTGCTCTGGTACTTGCTGAATGGCCCCCATGTCCATGAGGGATGAGACTTGTTTTTGTGCCTCTGCCCATTGATGTTTTGGCAGATAAGGCCAGCCATTTGCCTTTGGTAGAGTACGGAAATGGAACTTGTAGCCTTGTGACACTGTTTAGAACCCACTTGTCCTGGGTTATGATGTGCCAATTTTGCGCAAAAAGTGCTAATTTGCCCCCTAAGGGTGCTGCCAGAATACAAGTGCTTGGTGCAGGCAGGGGGAAGTCATTGGGATGCTTTTCTATATGTTTGTGATCTATCTTCTCCAGCTTTGGAGGTAGAAGCACCCCATTGCTTGGGCCTATAATGACCTTGTGCCTGGCATCTGCCCCTAGGGTGTCTGGGTCTGCCTGACACAGGAAAAGGACCAATTGTTTGTAGGCCAGTGTCTACTAAACCTAGGTGGCTGTACCTGTAAAAAATCTGACAGTTTGCATAGATTTAGCTTTGTCCTCCATTTTCTTTAACACCTCTTCTGCCCCAACACCAAACAAAGCATCATGCTGTAAAAGTGCATCTAGTAATTTGACTAACTAGATCAGGCAGATTTTGTTCCTTTAACCAAGCATGCCCTCCTAATTACAGAACCCGTAACTGCGGCCCTGCAGGAGGCCTCCAAAGAATCAAAACCACATTGCAAAGTATGTTTTCCAACTTGTTCTGCTGCATACAATAAATCATGCATTTCCTTGTTTTCTGCACATTCAGAATTTAACATTTGCTGTTTAAGCAATCCCATGACATGTTGCTGACACTTAAGCATATGAAATTGACAGTTTAAGGCCCTTATAGCCAAAGTTGCAGAGGTGTAAACCTTTTAACCCCATCTATCCAGTGCCCTTGAATCTGTCAGAGGAGGCTGGGTTTCTTGCAGTGGAAGCCTTAACGCCCTTTGGACCCTGTGATATAGTTTCTGGGTCAGCAGCAGGGTTTTTAAAAAGAAATTGGAGAGACTCAGGAACCCTGTAATATCTGTCTGGCTTAACAGGAGCTGGGGTAAGAAGTCAGGGGTCAGACTAGACTCAGAAAACACATCCTTTACAATGTCTAACAGGTGGAATGGCTAGAGGCCTGTGCTGAGATAGTAAAAGAAAATCCATGAGCCTCTTTTTAGATTCTGAAAAATCTTGGCTCTCCCAGTGGAAATGCTCCCTCATGGTGTGCAAGGTTTCCCCAAATGAATAGTCCTCAGGAGGAGATGCTGAAGGTATAGATTCTTCAGCATCAGAATCCTCATAGGGAGGAAAATATTCCTGATCAGAAGAGGAATCAGAAAAAATAGAAACCTGATCTGAAGATTCATAGTCAGTGTCTTGCCTAGGCCTCTTATCAGGAGGGGGATGGGAGCCCCTGATCAAGGTAATCAAGTCTTTGGCCATTTTGAGCATCTGTTTTTTGGGCATAGAGGACTGTCCACGTGGCTCTTGAGTTTGTTTCCTTGTTTTAGAAGGTGCTTTAGTCTTTGCCTTTGAAGCTGAAGTCGTTCTAATGTAAAGATGATTAGGTCTGAATATACCCTCAGAAGCTGGTGCCTGCTCAGTGTCTCCGGACCCATCTGAGGAGTTAGCATCAGAGGCTCCAATACCTTGAGTATCTAGCGGCATGGCCGACTCCACGTGGGAAGAGTCTGTAGCGGCCTGCGACTCTAAAGTAGCTGGCATCCGGTGCTGTGAAAGCGCCTCACAAAACCGGCGACTGGCTTGGAAGCTTAGTTGTCTGTTTTGGGCCTCTGTTTTTCCTCTAGCCTTTTCTTTGAGTTTTTTGTAAACTCCGGTAATCGGATAGCTATCTGACAACATTTCAGGATAACTAAATTGGCGTCCTAAAAAGTTTAAAGCAAAGTCATACCGACGCTTAATAGTGCGTTGGTTAAATCTAGCACAAAACCGAAAACCAGAAACTTTGTGATCAGGGCCTAGGCACCGAATGCAGTAAGAATGAAAATCCTTATGAGGTATTTGCTTCCCACAAGAAATACAATTAACTTTTTCTGACATCAGTCTGGAGCAAGAAAAAAATGTTTCCTCAATGGGGTACTTAGCTTTATTGAAAACTTCAGATCTGAAGCTCAAATAAGAAAATCTCTGGAGTCGGCAGACACTGGCACTTGCGGAACTGCTTCTGCTTCAGGCACCGCGCAGCAAGACTGAAGAAAATGGCATAGGCCGCTTCTTTTATAACCCTGACGACTTGACGTCAGGGAAGGGGCGACAGCAGCCAACGCAGGACCCAAGACTTTAGAATTCAGGCTGGCTGAGGGCAACCTGCCAGCAGGATAACCCAAATGTAGTGACTGCAACAGTGAAACATGAAGAACGTCCAAAAACATCCTGGAGTAAAAACCCTTTCCCTCGTACATGAGCAGGTACCTCGAATTGTGCATTGAGAGACTAGGTCCTGAAGAAAGAATAGTTGTGTAAAATCTTACCATAACCAAAGAGGTCCTTCTCTTCCATGTTGCAGTATTCTAAGTGTGGTATTTCCTGCCATCGGGGGACTCGTACGTTGGCTCTTTTACAAAAGCTTCAGCTTGGCTGTAGTGTGCGTGGGACGTCACATGCAGGGCCATAAACCAGGGGCCTTAAATGTGACATTTGCACGCACAATCCTCATAACTTGAAGACCAGCAGGCAGAGAATAAGGCCCAGCAGCAGGTATGCTAGCTGTTTGCAGGTATGTGACTGACCTACTGAAATGTAGGAAATGTAGGTAGTACAAGTAAGGTATAAGACCTGGGGGGACTGGTGGGCAGGAAGGAATACTGCAACATGGAAGAGGACAACTATTCTATTTTATTCTATTCCTATGTTGCAGTATTCTAGGTGTGGGAGCGTACCACAGCTCGAGAATGATTGGTTGGTGGTAGATGCAGATGGTTCTACAACACCCTACAGGATTGCCCTGGCAAATCCTGTCCTAGCTCTGGAAACTTGGTTCAATTTGTAATGCTTGGTGAAGGTGTGGATGGTGGTCCAGGTGGCTGCTTCCAAAATACATGCTGTGTCTAGGCCTTTCATGAAGGCCTTTGAGGTGGCCAAAGCTCTAGTGGAATGTGCCTTGATTCCCCTAGGGGGTTCCTTTCCGTGATGAGTAGCAGAAGCAAATGGCTTTCCTGATCCAGCACGCAATGGTTTGCTTGAAGACCGCCTTGCCCAGGGGCTCTGGGGTGGAAGGAGACAAAAAGCTGGTTAGTCTTTCTGATGTCCTTGGTCTTGTCCAAGTAAAATAAAATTTGTCTGTGCACATCCAGGGAGTGCAGTATCCTCTCCCCTTCATTAGTGGGTAGGGGAAAAAAGGTGGGTAGATGGATTGGTTAAGAAAGGTCAATAACCATTTTAGGCACAAGAGGGGTTGGTTCGCAAGGACACCCTGTCGGTGTAAGACTGTTGGGGGGGGGGGGGGGCAGACTTCTGGCTGAAGTGACTGCCACCAGAAGGATCATCTTCCATGTACACATCTGCAAGGAGAAAGACCAGACAGGTTCAAAGGGATGTTGGGTTAATTTCTCTAAGATACAGTTAGGGTCCCAAGGCAGAGGAATAGATTTCCTAGGTGGTCTCATGTGCAAAACACCTTTAAGGAAGAGCTTTACATTGAGCCTGGCCAGCAAGGGGGGTTCCAGGGGCAGGTAGGCTGAAATGGCAGAGAGGTGTACTTTTACAGAAGAAACGTCACCTTTTATCAATTGACAGAAGTAGTTTAGAACCAGGGGAACCTTGGTGGAGCTGGGGTCTCTGCCATTTTGCAAATTTCCCATTTAGCCAGGTAAGATTTTCTGGTGGAAGGTTTCCTTGCTGCCCTTAGGACTGAGAGCATGTCCTCGGAGTAGTGGTGTCTGAAGGGAACAAAAGTTTATCACCCACACCACAGAGTCAGACATCTGTGTCTGTGGGTGTAGAAGAGTTCCTTTGTCTTGTGACAGTAGGTCCACCTTGTAAGGTAAAGTGATTGTCCTTGGCTAGTTTGTGAAGTAGGGGGAACCAGTGCTGCCTTGGCTAGTAGGGAGTCACCAACAAGATTTTTGGTTTGCCCTGAATTTTCAGGAGGACTTTCTGAATCAGTGGGAATGGGGGAAGGCATGAAGGAACATCCCCTCCCAAGAGATGCTGAAAGCGTCCACTCCCCATGCTAGTGCAGGGCGGGTTTGTGAGCAGAAGGTCTGCAGTTGCCTGTTCTGGGGGGGAGACAAACAGGTCTATTGGTGGAGCACCCCCACTGGTAGACTGTCAAGACCACCTTGCTGCTCAGCATCCATTTGTGCTGATGCAATGAGGTCCTGCTCAAGAAATCTGCTTGGTGGTTGTCCTGTTTGGGATGTAGACAACCTGCAGGACTAAGTTGAGCCAGGAGGCTAAGTCCATATCAACAGGATAGACTGCACAGCTGGTAGGCTTTGTTACTCCCTGCTTGTTGAGGTACCACCTCACCCTGGTGTTGTCTGTGACAATCTGGAGCACCCCTGGAATCAGAAAAGAGAAAGACTAAAGAGCTAAGAAAACTGCTGTCACTTCCCTGATGTTGATGTATTTGGCCTGAAGAGAGGGATGTCATTTTTCTTGAATCTTGTAAGAGGCCAGAGTTGCTCCCCAACCTGAATCTGAGGCATCTGTATGCATAACTTTGGTTGGGCTGGGGAGGCTGTAGTGGGAGCCCTGGGTTCAATGCACTTGCTGGATCCACCAGTTGATTTCTATTTTCAGACAGGGAAGGAAGGGGATGGGCTACTCTAAGGAATGTAGGTGCTGGGACCAGTTCAGGAACCACTGCAGCTTGCACATGTGCATTCTTGCCAGTGGTATTATGGGGATGGTTGCTGCCATTAAACCCAGGAGACAAAGAAAATGCCTTGCTGTCACCTTTCGGGATAGTAGAGCTTCCTGGAAGTGGGAAGTTAGACAGAACCTTGTCCTGAGGTAGAAAGGCCTACACGGAGTCTATTCTGATTCTGCAGCTGAGGAAAATCTTGTCCTGGCTTGGGATTAGAGGATTTGGGTAGGTTGATGGCGACTCCTAGGGTCTGCAGAAGGGACATGGTGAAATGAAGATGCTTTAGAGAATCCCTGGACTCTGCCAGAATCAGGCTGTCGTCCAGATAAGGGTCGAGCTGTATCCCCAGAGTCCTGAAGAAGGCAATGGCTGGGGCTAGGCACTTTGTAAAGACCCTTGGGGCAGTGGATAAAACCAAAGGGCAGTAAATTGGAAAGGACAGGAAAGGCCAGAGAAACACAGTAATAGTCTGTAGGAACTCCTGATGTGTATGTGCATTTAGGCTTCCTTTAGGTCTAGGGTGACCATGAAGGCCTTGGCTGGAATAAGAGGTAGCAGGGTGTGGAGGGCATTTTGAAAGAGGGTAACCTGAAGATGTAGGTTTAGAAAGGACAGATCTAAGATGAGTCTCCAGGGGCCATCTTTTTGGGGGACCAGGAAGAGACAGGAGCAAAACCCTTTTCCTCCTTGTCCTGGAGGAACAGGTTCTATGATGCCTAGAAACTTGTGGCATGAGATTGGCCTGTTTTTTAGGGAGGGAAGGGATGTCTCTACTGGGTGGCTTATCTTTCCAGGATGGGAAGTACCCTTTTTAGATTATGTTTAAGAGCCACTGGTCTGAAGTGATGGACTTCCAAAGGGGGAGACAGCGGGAAAGTTGGGCTGAGATGGGGAGGAGGGAAAAGCAGTCACATTACTGGGGTCTCCTCTGTCCTGAAAGGGCTGTCTGGGTTGCTGTGGTGGAGCAGGGGAAGAGGAGGTAGGTCTTCTAGCCACTTCTGGACTTGGAAAAGGAGGACTGTGGAGCAAGTCTTACAAAGGTGGCTTTAGCAGGGTAGTTCTTACAGTACTTTGGTATGGGTGACACTAGCAGGTGCTTAATATCCTGGAGTTTTGCTTTTTTTCTTGTAGATTTTTCTGAAAAGCACATTACGGTCCAGAGGAGAGTCCAGGACTTTGGCCTCAGTCCTCGGGGAGGTTCTGGAGTCTTAGCCATGAGTATATCCCGAGGGCTGAAGCAGATGCTGCAGAACTGGGGGATGCTTTTGCTGCATCACAGCTGCACTGGATGGAGTGCCTGGCTATCTGTTGGGCCAAGGAAAGTTTGGATAAGATGCCAGTCTTGCTGGGAATGTCAGGCAAGGAAACCAGCATGGAGAAAGCTTGAGACCAAGTCTAATGCACACTTGGTCATGTGGGTATGATCATTTACGGCTCTGAAAGCCAAAGTAGAAGTGTACACCTTCCCCACACTATCCATGTATTTGTCAGTGGGTAGCAGGGAGGCAGATGGCAGCAGTCTAGATTGCTTACCAGCTGTGGTGGCAGTAACAGCTGGGTCAGCAAAGCGTGGCTTAACCGAGAATTTGTGGTCCTCTGGTACTTTATAGAAACAGTCAGGACACTTAAGGGCTGAAGGCTGGGAGTTAAGGGCCTTGGAAGCCATGTTGAAGGCATCCAAGTAAGCAAGCAGAACAGGGGGAACTGCAGAAAGGTAAGGTGATTCCACCTGCAACAGCTCAAAGTACCTTTTTTGGGTGTCTGTCACTTAGGAAGTATTCCATTTAAAGTAATCCATCTTGGTGATGGTCTCACCAAAAGTAATGTCCTTCGGGGGAGAGTCCCCCTCCACAGATTCCTCATCCAGAGCAAGATTCCTGGGGGGAGGCAATCTGGGAAACATAAGAAATGGACTCCTCTGATGATGAGAAAGTCATGTTTTTCCCTGACCTGAGGGGTCATGGATGGGAGGGAAGAAGCAGAGACAGGCCTAGGGCTCAGAAGATGCAGGGTGGGGATGGAGGCGACAGGCTGAAGGCCCAAGGGTCATGGACGCCTGCATGAGAGAAGTGAAGACCTGCCAATCCAGTGCGACTTCTGAAGTGGAGGTATGTTGAATTTTCTGCTTCTTTTTGGCCAGAAAGGATGTAGAGAGACCTGGTGTCAGGTGTGGAAATTAGTAGATCCGAGGTCTGGATCTCTGCCGGTGGTATCACCGAAACTGGTTCCCCCCTCTACCTCGACAGGCAATGTCTGAGTGAGCTCAGAGGACGTGTCAGTTGTCGGCTGCGAAACAGATTGAGGGACGTCGCTGAAAATAGACTGATCCTCCATGCACACCTCAAACCCTAGATCTGCAGGTGACTGCATCGGGGAGCAGAGCGGCAGGCGAAGGTCTAGGAACCTTGGCCTTCTTGCGAAGGTTCAGGTGCAGCCTCCAATGCAGGATCCATCCCAAGGGCTAACTGTTTGAGGCGTTGGTTCTTAAGATAGGGATTTAATGCTGCTAGCCAGCTGCACAAGGTCTTAGGCACAAACTATTAACAAATAGCGCAGGAGGAGTGATTGTGTTCCAGGCCTAGGCAAAAAACACACCTGTCATGGGAATCCTTATGGGGTATCTGGTGTCCGCATTGCCACTTTACCTTTTTTTCCTGACATCAGCTAAAGGCTGCAACCAAGCGTTAGAACTATAGTCAAAAATAATTTGAAACGCAACAGGCTACTTATCTTTAAGATGTGATGTCTGTGAAGAGGCGATCACATGCTACAAATGTAGTCTGAGGCTGAAAAGTTGAGGATTGTGCGTGCAAACATCACATTTAAGGTCCCTGGTTTATGGCCCTGCATGTGACGTCCGCACACTACAGCAGCCAAGCTGAAGCTTTTGTATAAGACCCGACATACGAGTCGCCTGAGGGCAGGAAATCGCACACCTAGAATACAACACAGAAATAGGACATCAGGAGGAAAGGAAGCCAGTTGGTCTCGAGGGGTTTGCGGAATGCCTTTGAAAGTGGGTCTGGTTTCCCATACCATGAAGTTCCAGTTTTATGATGGAGAGGACCAGAGTCCTAGGTGACTTGTTTTCAAGCAGGGCACGACAGGGAGAGATGCATGGAGAAAAGGGTGTCTGGTCTCAATGCTTGGTAGTCACAGGCTACCAGGCTTATCCTGAAAGGGCGGTTTAGGTACAGGAGTAGAGGGAGAAGACCTAGAGAAGTCTTGTTTCCTGGTATCTTTTTTGCCTTTGGGCAGCATTTGTCTAGCAGGCCTTCAAGAGGTTTTGGCTGGTACTGCCTTTGAAAGTGTGAAAAGTACAGTTTTGTACCTACCATAAATGTAGATGTCCAATAAATATGCAACTGCAGTCCTTACATATGGGTTGTCCTGCCTCAGGCAGCCCTTCGGTCAGCCGGATTCCAAAGTCTGGGTCCGGCGTCAACTGATGTCGCCTCCTCCCCGACGTCAGAGCGGCTGGGGTATAAAAGCATCAGCCGACGCCATCTTCTTCAGTGTTTCTTGCCCCAGATGCCAGGTGCCCTCCAAGGAAGGCTAAATTTAGAAACTGGATAAAAAATTCCAGACCTACACAACAGTAATAAACAGATACACCATAACAGATATGCCCAGCTAAGTTGAAAAAGGTGGAGTGGACCCAAAAGGAGAATATACAGAGGGGTAGGTGGGAGGGAAAACCTAACTGCAGTTGCATATCTATCGGACATCTACATTTATGGTAGGTACAAAACTGTACTATGTCCTTCAAGAATGCAACTGCAGTCCTTACATATGGGTTGAATACCATAGCCAAGTTGGGGGTGGTAGGCTCCAAGATAAAGATGGTGTAGCTAAAATGCCCTGCAGGACTGCCGAAGCAAAGTCTGCTCGGGATCTGGAATATAAGCGCAGGTTGTAGTGCTTGGAAAATGTATGCACGGAGCTCCATGTAGCAGCTTCTAGAATGTCCTTTGTAGCCACCCCTCTTAGAAACGCTGTGGAGGTGGCTATAGCTCTGGTGGAGTGTGGCCCGATATTGGCTGGCACACCTTTTCCATGGAGAGAATAGCAGAATCTGATAGTGTCCAATCCATTTAGAAATTGTTTGTTTGGAAATCGCCTTTCCTTGCACTCCAGCAGCGTAAGCTACAAATAGTTGGTCAGACTTTGTTGGCCTTTGTTCAGTCCAAGTAGTAGCGCAGTTGTCTGTGTATGTCCAAAGTGTGCAGCAGCTTTTCCCCTTTATTTTGAGGATTGGGGAAGAAGGTAGGCAGATGAATTGATTTAGAGACACCCTGGATATCACTTTTGGCATGAATGAAGGATTGGTTCTTAAAGAAACTCTGTCCTGATGAAAAATGAGAAATGGAGGTACTGCCATGAGGGCCTGTATCTCCGAAACTCTTCTAGCTGAGGTAATTGCCAACAGGAAAACTGTTCTCCAGGAGAGGAATTGCAATTCTGAAGATGCTGCTGGCTCAAAAGGAGGAAGAGTTAATTTTTCCAACACGAAGTTGAGGTCCCATGCAGGCACTGGTGGTTTTCTGGGAGGTTTGATATTCTTTATCCCTCTTAGAAACTGTCTTAGTAAAGGATGAGGAAACACAGGTGGATCACTTGTATTTTGCTGAAATTGCTGAAGCGTGTATTTTTATGGAAGAATATGAAAGTCCATTATGCAGCATTTCTGCCAAGTATTCTAGTATCTGTGTGATGCTCAATACTGATGCATCCTGACCCTTGTTGACATTCCAGATGTTGAATCTCTTCCATTTGGCTGAATAAGTTTTTCTGGTGGAAGGTCTGCGTGCTTCCAGTAAGATCTGTTGAACTTCTTTGGAGAGAGAAATATGGGGAGAAGTCATGGAACCTTCCAAGCTGCCAGCTGCAGAGTTTGCAGGTTGGGATGAACCGTCCTGTAATTGTGCAGAGTCAAAAGCAGAGGCCATTGAGGCAGGGGCCACGGCTTGGTGCAAGTTATACTCCTTAGTAATGGATACCAGTGCTGTCTTGGCCAGTCTGGAGCTCGCCTTTTGGTTGTTCTGCTTTGATCTTCATCAACACCTTGGTCATTAATGGTAGAGGTGGGAATGCATAGATTGTTGGAGAGTTCCAGCTGAAGGAGAGAGCATCCATTCTCCAGGCCTGAGGATGGTGTGTCCTCGAGCAGAACTTCTTCAGATGATGATTGAGGTGTGAGGCAAAGAGATCTATGTCCGGCCTCCCCCATGCCTGAGTTATTTGTGAAAAAATGTCTGGATGCAACATCCATTCGTGCAGGTCCAAGATGTTTCTGCTTAGACTGTCCGCCAGAACATTGTCCTTGCCTGGAACAAACTGGGATTGCAACTGTATGTTCAGTTTCAGGGACTTTTCCCAAAGAGTCATTTGTTAGTCTGCAGAGGGGGTAAGAATGAGTACCTCCCTCTGTTTATGTACCACAACAGTGGTGTTGTCTGTCCTTATTAGCAGATGACCTTGCTGAAGAAATTTTTTGAAGGCTTCGATTGCATGAATTACTGCTAGCATCTCTTTTTGATTGATGTGTAGATGCACTTCCCGGGGTGCCCATTGCCCTTGAATGCATCTGCCGTCCATGTGCGCCCCCCATCCATGATCTGAGGCATCTGTTGTAATGGTTTGGCTTGTTTGAGGTTTGTTGAAGGACATGACTGTTTAGCTGGCTTGCTTGAGCCCACCACAAAAATTCCTTTTGTAGACATGGAATGAGTGGGATAATTGCTTCTAAGTTGTGGCTGTGTTGAGCCCATAAACTTTTTAGGTACCACTGTAGTTCTCTCATGTGTAGTCTTGCCAGTGGAATCAGTAGAATGCAAGATGCCATGAAACCCCAGGGCCTGCAGGATTTTCCTTGCAGTCATCTGGGTGAACTTTGCTAGGCTTTTGAAGTAATCTGGTAATTGCCCTTGCTTCTCTTGTGAGGAAAGCCATTTGTGATTTTGTGTCCAGTTTGGCTCCTAGAAAAATTATTTGCTGGGATGGCAGTAGTCTTGATTTTTGAATGTTTACTGTGTATCCCAAAGCCTGTAATAAGTGAATGACATAATTCAAGTTTTTTGTCAAGGCTTGCTTGCTGTCCGCTTGTATATGGCAGTCGTCCAGGTAAGGGTATATTTGTATTCCCTGGAGTCTGCAGTGTGCAACTACTGATACCAGGCATTTTGTGAATACTCTGGGCGCAGTAGATAAGCCAAAAGGCAATGCTGAGAATTGATAATGCTCTGACCCTGCAAGAAATCGGAGTTATCTTCTGCAACTGTGTCTGATTGGGACATGCAAGTATGCCTCCTTGAGGTCCAGAGTAACCAGCCAAGACCCCTTGCCCAGCATAAGAAGTTGCTGTAGTGTCAGCATTTTGAATTTTGGCACAATGAGAAAAGTGTTTAAAGCGGACAAGTCCAGTATAGGTCTCCATTGCTTTTCTTTTCTTGGAACAAGGAACAGTCTTGAATCCCTGGCCTTGTTCCTGAGGAGGAACCTTTTCTATTGCTTTGATTTGTAGCAGCTTTGAAACTTGTATGAGCACCTCTGCCCTTTGATTTTGTGGCAGGTTTGGCATGCCTTGTCTTGTTGGTAAAGTATGGAAGTGGAACCTGTAACCTTGGTCTATTATGTCCAGAATCCATTTGTCCTTTGTTAAAACGTGCCAATTTTTTGAAAATAAGGATAATTTTCCACCAGAGGTGCTTCTCTTTGAGCCTTGGTCGGCGGTGTCAAAGTCAAGTCATTGTGATTGTCCCTGTGGAGCAGTGGAAGTCCCTGCGCAACTTCTCCGATTAGTCTGTTGCCATTGGCGTCCCCTGTAGGAGCCTCGGTATTGCCCTCTCCCTCGGGCACGACTTTTTTCCCCTTTGGAACTTGTCAGTGTCTGGAAAGGACCGATTCTTCGAAGGCCAATTCCTGCTGAACCTTGGTGGCTGAACCTGGAGAAAATCTTTGACTGTTTGCACTGATTTAGCCTTCTCCTCAATTGATTTCAGCACATCCTGAGCATTAGCACCAAATAGCTTGTGTTTTTCCAGAGGTGCATCTAGAAGCTTTACTTCAACATGATCTGGCAATGCCTGTTCTTTCAACCACGCATGTCTACGTATGACGGCCCCTGTCATAGCTGCCCTACATGAAGCTTCCAATGCATCATAACCACACTGAAGAAAATGATTGCTAACCTGCTGTGTATTATGAACCAAATCCTGCAAGGCCTATCTAAAGGCTCAGGAGAGGCTAACTTTCTGCAAATCATCCATCAAGAAATCCTGATACTGAAACATATGAAAAAGGCAATTAAGGGCCCTCAGGGCAAGGGTGGTTGAGGTATAAACTTTTTTGCCCCACCTCTCCAGGGACCTAGATTCCCTGTCTGCGGGCAAAGAATTTTTGGCCGTGGAAGTGGCCACTCTTTTGGGCCCCTGTGAAATAGTTTCTAGATCAACAGAATGGGCCTTAAAGAGATGTTTATGAGTTTCAGGAACCCTGTAGTATCTGTCTGGCTTGACAGGAGCTGGAGGGAGAGAATCAGGAGAAGCAGAAGCACTCGAATCGGAGTACACATCACCCAATACATCTAACACAGGTGGGATAGCTAAAGGTCTGTGCTGGGGTAGCTTAAGGAAAGTACAAAGCAGTTTCCTGGAGTCGGAGAATTCCTGGCCCTGCCACTGAAAATGCTCTCATGGAGTGGAGAATTTCCCCAAAAGAAATGCACTCAGGAGGAGAGGCAGAAGGAATAGATTCCTCAGCATCAGAATCCTCGTAGGCCTGGAAAGACTCTTCCTGGGAATCTGCAAGGTCTGAGTCACCAGAGGCTTCATCTGAGGAAAGGGTATCTGTCTGCTCAACCCTAGGCCTTTTGTCTGAAGGCGGCTGAGAACCTCTGTCAGGATGAGCCTGGGAGCCTCTAAGGAAATTAGATCTGCAGCTAAAGTCATGATCTGTTTATCAGAAGTGGGACCCTGAGAAAAAGATTTAGGAGGGTGAGACTTAGCCTGGCTGGCAGCCTTAGCCCGTGTGTAGGCCTTGATGGACAGACACCGGAGGCCAAGCTGCCCCACGTGCTGGAGTAACTTTGTCCACCGGTATGGTGTCAGGCAAATCTTGGGCTTCGGTTTCAGGAGGAAAAACAACCGGCACCGGGGTAGCCTCCGGGACCGAAGTGATCGGTAAAGCGGTGTCGTCGGTCTGGAGCGGTAGAATTACCGCCTCCGAAGAGACCGATGCACTAGCGATAGGTTTTGGCGTGGTGTCGGTGGAAGTCGCGGGCCGAGAACGTCGGTCTCGGTCCTTCTGTTTTTTGGAAATGTGTTGTCGGTTGTTCCAACGGCATGATATAGGAGTAATTTTCCCCAAAAAAGTCTTGAGCAAATTCTGCCCGGCGCCTGAGTGCGCTTATTGAAGCAAGCACAGGCCGAGACGTCGTGGTCTGGGCCAAGGCAGGGAAGGCAGTAAGAATGGAAGTCCTTATGAGGTATTTGTTTACCACAAGACAAACAGTTATTAACTTTTGCAGTTTTATCTGACATCAGCTGAGGCAAGAAAAGGTTCCCCAACGGGGTACTTAGCTTTTTGATGACTTCGGTAACTGAAAACACAGGAGCTGGCCGACCAGCACTTGCAAACTGCTTCTGCTTCTGCTTCGGGCACCGCGCGGCAAGAAAGTCTGAAGATGGCATCGGCTGATACTTTTATACCCCAGCCGCTCTGACGTCGGGGAGGAGGCGACATCAGCCGACGCCGGACCCAGACTTTGGAATCCGGCCGACCGAAGGGCTGCCCAAGGCAGGACAACCCATATGTAAGGACTGCAGTTGTATTCTTGAAGGACATCCGGGAAGACAAAAACGGGCCTGAGATCTTGGAGCATCTTACCCTTATCCTAAAGGGCCTTTAAATGTTCAGCAGCTGCTAAACCAAACAAAGCTTTGTTATCCAAGGCAGCAGCCATGAGTTTAGACTTTGCCATTAGGGAGAGGTTGCAACCTAAGCTAAGAATATCTCCTGATGAGACCCCGAGACAGCAGCTCTAGAGGAGGCCTCTACTGCATAACTGCACTTCAGTGCATGAATTAAAGACTACAGATTTTTGCCTTGGCTGGGGAGACGGGGAGGTCACCCAGTTGAGCAACATCAGAAAGAGCCAGTGAGTATTTGGTTATGCGAATGTGGTAGTTAATGGCTCTCACTGCTAAAGTTGCAGATGTGTAGACTTGCCTAGGTGCTCCATTACTCTGCTCTCCTTGTCAGAGGGAAGGTAGAAGGGAGTAATTTGGAGGTTTTATCTGCAGACACAGAAATGGTGCAAGGGTCTGCAGAAGGGGGCCTTAAAAATAAATTTAGCGTCTTTAGGGACTTTATAAAACCTGTCTGGGCGCTTAGGTGCAGGTGGTTGGGTATCTGTTTATAGAAGCAGCTGGGAATCATCCAAAAAAGGCAGGATGCACTGAAGGGACTGCAGATGGGTTAGGGGGCTCCACTTGTGAAAGGTCAAACCTAGAGTCTGTGACCTGGCTGCAGTCCCAATTGAAAAAGTCTTTCATCTGTACAACAGTTTCCCCAAAGGTAATGTCTTCCCCTGGGGAATCTGTGCCATTGTACTCCTCTGGGGGAGTGTACCCCACAGGGGATGCAATTTGTGAAGTGTAAGGTACTCATCCCCCGATGAATCCTCTTCAGTGGAAACTTAGTTTACCCTTACGGGACAGATGCAGTAGGGGCCTGGACTGGGGCAGAGGCCTTGTGTAAGGCAAGGAATGTACTTAGAAGACCTTGAATAAAGGCCTGCCAGTCAGGTGCCTGGTCAGACAGTGGGCATCTGAGAAACAAAATGCTTAGCCTTTTGCTTTTTTGTGGGACTCAGATGCAGAGTCAGATAAGCAATGGAGGAATAGATGCCGGGCAGCACTCCACAATATCCAAGGTAACATCTAGCTATAATTTGAGAAACTCAATGTGGGCCCTCAGAAACGAGCCTACGTTCTCCCCCCAGCGACAGACACCTGCGTCTCCCTTGGGGACGTGCCACTAGCTTCTTTGACAGCTTCCTCTGGGTACCTGCCAAAGGAAGATCGGGGATTCTGGCTCTGACTCGCCTTCACTGGCCTTGAGAGGTACAGCTGGAATAGAGGACACAGCAGTAGGTTCAGGCCGTGATTTTTTGGCCCGTTTAACATGCAGCTCATCCAAGGTACCCGGCAATCGGATCCATTTCCTTCAGACGTTTCAGTCAGTGGTTCTCCAAGTACAGTTTTAACGCGGAGAGGCAACTCCTTAGGATTTTGGGGAGTAAAGCCTGACAGATTTCGCAAGTGTGGTCATGGTCTTGGCCAAAACAAAACTGTCAGAGCTTATGCGAGTCTTTATGTGGAATCTGTCTTCCACACTGACACTTACCTTTCTACCAGACATGAAAACCCAAAACAAACAGTCAAAAGCTCGTATGGGGTACTTATCTGAAATGGGATAACACAGTCACTTATCCAAAGGAGTGACGACCGGAGCTGGCAGTCACAGGTGGCAGAAAATTCTGAAGTAGGTGCATGCTGACATCTGTTTTTTACCAGTCTGTTTATAACAGATGCCCGCAGACAGATGTGGGACGTCACACGCAGCTTCGCAGTAGCATCTTTTGTAAAATGGCCAGATGTACGCAAGTCGACCGGAGGCAGGCTCCCTTACGTCATGGATACAGCAGCATATGAATACAAGGACATCCTGAGCAGTCTGTGTATACCCAGGGTGTGCAGGATTCTCTCACTACTGTTCTGGGGTGGGGGGGGTAGGTAGGTAGATGAATTGCCTGGTTTAGAGACAATTCATTGACCTTTGGCATGAATGAGGAACTGGTCCCCAAGGAAACTCTTTGTGGAAAGACAGGTGGGGGGAGGCAGACGCCATAACTACTTTTAACTGAGACCCTCTTGGCAGAGGTAATGGCCACAAGAACTGTTTTCCAAGTGCAGTGTTTGAGTGAACTAGAAGTGGGTTCCAATGCTGCTTGAGTCCATTTTTCTAGCATGAAATTTAGGTCCCAGAGTGGAGCCACAGGTCTCCTGGGGGGTCTGATATGAAGAACGCCTTTGAGGAATTGTTTAGCTTTGAATCTGGAAGCCAAGGGAGGAGCTAGTGGCAGACAGAACTGACAAATAGGCTTTAATGAATGAGTATGCTAATCCTGCATTAAGGAATTCACACAGACAGTAAGGAATTCACACAGACAGATCCGCCTTCAGTGGATCCTGGTTCCTAGGCAGACACCAGGTGAAGAACCTCTTCCATCTGGAGAGGTAAGAGGTTCTAGTAGTAGGTCTCCTGGCCTCATGCAGTACCTGAAGCACGCCCTCAGAGTAAAGATGCCTGAATGGGATCAGGGCACTATCACCTACAAGGTCAGTTGAAGGGTTTCCAAATGTGGGTGGAGTGAACCCTTGTTCTGTGTTAGTAGGCCCAATCTGTGGTGTAACTTGTGGTGACTGACTTTAGCTAGGTGGAAGAGAAGGGGGAACCAATGCTGTCTTGACTAATAGGGAGTCACCAGCAAGATATTTGGCTTGTCCTGTTGGATTTTCAACAGGACATTTGGAAGGATGGGAAGGGAATGCATGTAGGAATTCCCCTTTCCAGGAGAAAGCAAGGGCATCCAACTCCCCATGCCTGAGGATGGTATCCTCTGGCACAAAACTGTGGGAGCAGTTTGTTCATGGGGAAGGCAAACAAGTCCATCTCTGGAATGCCTCACTGGTGGACAATGTCAAGAAACACATCCCTGTGAAGCACTCATTCATGGACTAGTACTCTGGATTTGCTCAGGTCGTCTTCCACAGAATTCTGGCTGGAGAGGATTGTACACCACCTAGAGGGAAACACTGAGGTGGTGAGCTAGATCCCAGATGTGCATGACTAATCTGCACAGAAAACAGGATCTGGTACTGCTTGTTTATGTACCACAAGACTATCAGTGTGTGTGCATAAGTAAATCCCCTGGTTTGATAAGTGATTTGAAGGTCTGGAGGGCAAACATGAATGCCCTCATGCGTCTCAGATTTATGTGGTCCTACCTTTGGAAGTGAGACCACTCTCCATGAGTGGTGTGAAAGTCTAAGATTGCCCCCAAGTCATGTTTGGTGCATCTGTGAAAAGGATCAGAGTTGGCTGCAAAGGGTGAATGAGGAGACCAGGATTTAGAGAGTAGTGAAATCCACCACTGGAGCTCCTTCCCGAGACATGGGAGTAGAGGAATTAGGTGTTCTGGAGGGTGCATGCTGAGACCATACTGATTTGAAGAGCCCCTGGAGTTTCCTCGTGTGAAGCCTTGCTACAGGAAGCACTGGAATAAAGGATGCCATCAGCCCCAAGTGAGAAACTGGCAGAAATTTGATTTAGGTGGAGTGGCATCTGCAAAGATTAGTGAGATCTCCTGTGCCTTGGAATGTAGGAGAGAGACCATCATGCTTCAGGTTTGGAGATTCTGCAGCCCAGAAACGAGGTCTTGGGCTGGGTCCAGTGATGATTTCTTGACGTTGATGGTAAATCACAGACTTTGAAGAATGGCAATTGACATTTGGAGGGATATGCTCATTTCTGCTTGAGAAATAACTTTAAGAGGTCATCCTGGTAAGAGTAAATTAAGATCTCTTGAAGCCTGCAAAAGGCTACTTACTGGGGCTAGACATTTTGTCAAGATTCTTGGAGCTGTGGAGAGTCCAAAAGGCAAAATCAAGAACTGATAGTGAAAGGATCCCACAGAAAAACAATTATAGGAATTTCCTGCATCTGGGGATGAAGGGAATATGGAGGTAGGCATCTTTGATATCTGTGGAGGAAAGAAATGCCAGAGGCAGGATAAGGGGTTTGTAAGGTTAACATTCTGAAAGAGGGAACTATGAAGTCGTTTAGGTGAGAGGTCTAGAATTGATCTCAATGGTCCTTCCGCTCTCTGAACTAGGAAATGGCAAAGAGAAAGCCTCTTCCCTCTTCACTAGGGGAACAGGATCTATAGTGTTTTAAGGGTTCTTGTAGGACTATAAGGAAAAGGGGCCCTGATCTTTTAGTGGTAGGGGAATTCCCCTGAAGGTTGGCATCTGTGTCAAATCATAAAGGGCCACCTCTATGTATGGCACCAATGAGTCCAAAGTGATGTGTTACAAGGAATGAAGGGAAAGGTGCTGGGATAGTGGGATTTGGTTGCTGAAAGTCACAAAAAGGATCCTGTCTGATCAGGAAAGGGCTGTTTGGTTACATGGGGAAGCAAAAGCCAAGGAAGAAAACAATTGGGTCTTGGGCCTTTTTGAGATCTAGACCCTTATTTTCAGAATCAGGCACATCTGAAACCAGTCTGGAAATCTGGGAAATACGTTCCAAGTTGTACTTTGTGTGTCTGATAGTTTAATGCTCTGAAGGCCGGGGTAGCAGAGGTATAGATTTTCTTCCCCAGCCTCACCAACTGCCTGCTATAGTTATCAGATGGCAGCAGGGAGGAAGGAAGCAACATGGAGGCCTTATCAAAAGCAACAGAAATTCCAGAAAGATCTGCAGCAGGGATCTTGGAGAAATTGGCAGTCCCAGAGTACTATGTACTACCTGTCTAGGAGTCTATACCTGAAGAAGCTCATAGTAACACTTCTGAACCAGACATCTGTAGTGTCCCACTGAAGTGGTCATGCATTTTGGAAATCTCCCCAAAAGAAATCTCCATGGGGAATCTGACCAACTGGACTAATCTTCAGGAGACATAATTCAATGGGGAAGGGATCGGGGGCGGGGGGGGGGGGGGAATAATCCAAATCCTTATCCTCCTCTTCAGAAGAGGAATTTTTAGAAGTAGGACAGGGCTTAGGTCTCTTCCAAGGGGAAGCAGGCTAGGCCAGAGAGGAAGCAAGATGACCTGACAGATGGCCAAGTGCCATAAAGTTCTTAAAGAGGCCTTGTGAGAAGTTCAGCCATTCCTTCTGCAGGTCAGAGGGTGGAGACACAAGCATGTTTTTTTTCTCTGCAAGTGTATCTATGTGGTGCAAGGGAGGATCAGATGTAGGCCTACATTCCACAATCTGAGTCTACATACTCTATTTTTATAATTCTCCTGAGGCAGACGTCGCCTGGAGCCTCTCCGGACAGAGGCAGACATCGCCTCGAGCCTCTCCGGACAGAGGCAGATGTCGCCTGGAGCCTCTCCGGACAGAGGCAGACGTCGCCTGGAGCCTCTCCGGACAGAGGCAGACGTCGCCTGTGAAGTGGGCTCAGCCTGTGGGTCCAGATTCTGGCTGGTGCATGTCTAAGCTCTCATCTGCTTCGGGACACAGGTCGGAGGAGCAGCTTCAGTTTCAGGCCTATGTTTTTGTTCTTTTGTTTTTACAGGCTTGGTCATCAGGTCCACAGAGGACTCCATCATACTCTGCTAAAAAGCTTGAGGTTTTGGCTTTCTAGTAGATCATGAGGGAAGATAACAGACTTGAGGGTCTTCAGCAAAGGACTGAAAAATGAAACACGGTGTGGTCAGGCTACGGGCCAAGGCAAAAAAGGGACCGAATTATTTTTATGTGGAATCTGTTGTCCAGTCACGCTTCATTTTTCTGGATGACATGAACCTCAGGAAAGAAAAAGGTAGCAAAAGTATGAAAGCTTTCCCCAACAGGATACTTACCTTAGAAAATCATGATTCTGACAGCAGAGCGATGTCTGGCACTGGCAATCTGACTGGCAGCAAAGTTGAGGATGGTCCACACATACGTCTCTTATGGACATCGGCTGATGGCCCACGTCAGAAGTACCACACACCTTAGGCAACAAGACTTTGGTATACTGGCCGACGTCAGGTTGTCGCTTTGGCAGGCAGTCACTCCCTTCGGTTAAGAATATTGCAACAGAATAGGACATCTATGTTTAATCCTTTGCTTATTTCTAGGAATGCAATCAGATTGAGTCAGACTAAGCATGCTCTTCAGATCAGGCACAAGGTATACTTGGCCATGTGGGTCTAATAATTTGTGGCTCTGAAGGCCAAGGTAGCTGAAGTATACATCTTTTTGCCCAAACTTTACATTGTCTTGCTTTGTCAGCCGGGAGAATGGTGGTAGTAGGTAAGAGTGTGGAGGCTTTCTCCAGAGACTGACAGTGGCACGATCAGCAGGTGGGCATTTAAGCAGACGCTTAGTGTCTAGCACCTTGTAAAGCCTGTCTTATCTGCATGGGGCAAGATGTTGGGCGTCAGGGTTCAGAGATGCATTAGAAAAGGCATGTAAAAAAGCAGGCAGGCTAGGAGAAACTGCAGATGGGCTGGGGGGGGTTTTCATTTGATGAGGTCATAGTACCTCTTTTGTACCACATAAATTTCTGAGGAATCCCATTTAAAGTGATCCTTAATCCTGACCGTCTCACTAAAAGTCAGATCTTCAACTGGGGAGTCAGGGTCCACGGACTCTTTCTCTGGGGATCTATCACAAGGGGAAGATAGTTGTGAGTTGTAAGAAAGTGATTCCTCAGAGGAATCTAAAAAGGGCTTCCTCTTCCCTAGTAACTGTCAGTAGGCTGAGGCCTAGGGCTCAGGAGAGGTGAAACCAATAACAGCAATGGTAAGCCTCAGTGCCACAAAGGGACTGAAAAGCCTGCCAATCTGGCATGCTTTCTGTACCGGGCAAACTATGATTCCTCTTTTCTATTCTTTTAACAGGGCCTGTTGACATTTATCTAGAAACCATAGATTGCAAGGGCTCGGCCGGCTCAGAAGGTTCCTCAAAAAATGCAGGTATCCCCCCCAGAGACCGGCGCAGGAATATCCTCTGCCGACGTGCTGTCACCTAAGGATAGTGCAGCGTCCTAAGAGGTACCCATGACCTCCGGAGTGGCAGACCTGGGTCCAGATGCTGAAACAAGCCTAAGTCAGCCACAGGTTGAGGATTGGCCGGAAGAGGCTCAGCAGTAGATGAAGGCCGAAGATTCTGGCCTTTTTTGGCATCTCTGTGAAGACCTCTAAGGTGCCCTCCATCTGCAACACAAGCTGCTTCAGACGTTGGTTTTAAAGATAAAGATTAAGCGCATGCAAGTGACTACGTAATGTCGGGCACAAACACCTGGCAAATTGGGCAGGCCTTATGGTCGTGCAACCGTCCCAATCAGAAAAGGCACTTATTGGGGGATATCCTTATGAGGGATTTGGCAGCTGCACTGACACTTACCCTCTTGGATGACGAACAAGCAATATTAAATTTTTAGAAGGACAGAAAAGGTCCCCAATGGGGTACTTGGCTGATGAAATGAATCAGATGTCAGCGGTAGCAGAAAAGTACAGCTGTGTACACTTACCATAAATGTAGATGTTAGTGTATTCACTGTTGCAGTCATTACACTTTGGTTATCCTGCTGGCAGGCTACCCTCAGTCGGCCTGAATTCCAAAGAATAGGTCCAGCGTTGGTTGCTGTCGCCTCTTTGCGGACGTCAGTGCGCCAGGAGTATAAAAGATGCAGCCGATGTCATTTTCTTCAGTCTTTCTTGCCGCGCTGTGCCCGAAGCATAAGCAGTTCGTAAGTGCAGGTCAGCAGACTCCTGAGATTTTCGTGTTTTAATTTCAGATCCGAAGTCTTCATTAAAAGCTAAGTACCCCATTGGGGTCACTTGTTTCTTGCTCCAGCCCAATGTCAGAAAAAGTTAATTGTATTTCTTGTGGGAAGCAAATACCTCATAAGGACTTTCATTCTTACTGTATTCCTTGCCTAGGTCCTGACCACGACGTTGCTAGTTTTCTGCTAGATTTAACCAACTCACTATTAAGCGTTGGTACGATTTTGCATTACACTATTTTGGCAGAAGATTTAATTATATGATTTTGTCGGAAAGCCATCCAACTACCGGAATTCACAAGAAACGCAAAGAAAAAGACAGGCATCCGAGGTCCAAAACAGACTACTAGGCTTCTTCTAAGCCAGTCGCCGGTTCTCAGTGAGGTGCCATCGCAGCCCCTGACACCCGCTACTTAAGACCCGCAGGCCGCTACAGACTCCCACGTGGAGTCTACTAGGCCGCTGGAAGCTCAAGGTATTGGGCCTTCGGAAACTATTCCCTCAGATGGGTCCAGAGCCGCTAAGACACCTGAAAAGTTGAGGGCTGGTGCGTGCAGACGTCACATTTATGGCCCACGTCAGATGGCTCATGCACCGCAGAGGGACTGAATGCTTTTGGATACTGGCTGTACATACGAGAGTCTGGAAGGGTAAACCCATATGCAAAATACTGCAACATGGGAACAAGACATCTACTCATGGCAAAACAAATGCCCAGAGATTCCTTGATTTTGGCTATGCAAATGCCTGGACCATCTGATAGATAACCCCCACAAAAGGTGCAAATATCTTGAACTTTGTATTAACCAACATGAATAACCACTGCTGCACCCCTTACAATGTCATCGTCCTTGGTAAGATCTGACAACAAAACAGTCGCTTTCAAATATCACCATCTTCCCTGACCACCACCCCCCCCAGCTAGAGTCACAAACTTCTCCAAAGCTGATTACAGCCTCCCGGAGGAAGGAATAAACAGCTTCACAGCCCCCTCCATACGAGCTGGCACATACGTCCAAACCTACACCAAAGTATTATACAAGTATTTATATAGCTATATGGAATCAGGAACACAAGAGGACAAAATAATCCTCAAGGAAGAATAAACCTGTCTGAACATCTACAATAAAAAACTGCTGTCCTGGACCAAGGAGCAGGTGACCAATTGGAAGCAATCTCTCCTTACCTGGAACAAGCAAATAAGACCACTAGTGAAATCCTCCAAAGCAAACTTGAAATCCAAACTGGACATCTACTAAAGACAATCATATGGCCATCACATACATCTGCAATCACAAAGGAACTACTCAGATCCGCTCAAAACTGGTGGTCAAGGACACCACAAACATCGTAGATATAGCCAACCTGCTGGCAGAGGTTCTACAAAAACTTCACACCTCTGTCCCGCCATATGTAAATCAGGACATCCTCAGCAACTGCCCCCCCTCCACTTACCTCTACGGAGCAAGTCATCACTGCCCTCTCAAAAGCAAAATACAGCCTCCATGGGACCCAATAACATCCCAAGCTACATCCTACATTAACTCAGGCTGGAACTTGCAGCACCATTAGGCACCTTATTCAACCAAAGCCTGAGTACCGGCTTCATCCCAGCTGAGTGGAAGACAGCCACTGCCATCCCTCTGCACAAAGGTGGAGCGTCCACCGCTCCAGGAAATTTTAGACCTATCAGCTTAACTAGCCTTATCAAGGCCATGGAGCAATCACGGACCTCATTAACAAGGACACTGGCAACCTCCAAACATTCAATCGGTTTGGTTTTGTCAGGGGGAAGTCATGCCTGTTAAATTGTCGACTTTGCGACAGTCAAATCCACATTACCAGATGGGTAGCAAACTGGCTCACTGACTAAACCCACCTGGTCAAAACAGCTAAAGTCACCTCCAGCAGAAAACCCCTGATGAGCAGTGTACCCCATGGATCGGTCTTGGGGCCTCTGACTGGGATATACTTGCAGACTAAAACCAGTGGGCTATGGCTGACCAAATCCACAGATGACTGCAAGCTGGGCACTGTCAATTCCCCTAGTGATGTGGACATCTTCCAACAGGGTCTCATCCAAACAAATGACCTGTGCCAGAAACATGGCCTCAAACTGAATGACAAAAAATGCAACATCCCCTTTGGGGGGAGTGATGTCCCCAGAAATCACGTTAACAAGGTCCTAAGCACGCAGTCATGAGGGACTTGGACACCCAGGTTGATAGCAAACTGACTTATGACCACCATATTGCCTACGACGTTAAGAACATTTTCCACATGGCCCACCTCATTAGTAATGGCATCTCATCCAAGGACACGGAAGTCAAACTTCCCTATATTCTTCCCTTATAAGACTGAGTACATTGAGTACAATACCCCTTTTCAGCATGTACCTCACAAAGCAGATGCAGCAGCTGGAGAGACCACAGACGCTCACCGGGAGAATCCAGGACCTCAAATATCTATCCTACACAGATAGGCTGAAGGTCCTGTCCCTCTACTCAGTCTCAGACTCCTCAGAGGTGACCTCTATCTGACTTGCAAAGCAATGTCAAAACCCGCCTTGATGGGACTGCTGCACATCTGCAAGTTCAGCTCCACTCATGTAACCCAAACTGTGACCCATCACTGGTCTGCGATATGAACAGGACTCAGACAGATTTCCGTTCCAAAGACTCCACCTTCTGCGGAATAGACTCTCCACGTCAAGCAGAGTACCTCATCAACCCTTTTTAAGCATAACCCGGACAACTGGATGGGGAAGAAAAAATACACCCCTGGGATTCCACACGTGTCCCCTGCTGGACAAGCCCATCCAATGTTGACTTGTCAGAACATGGGCTAAATACTTGGCTAGGCTTGTAAGGGCCTCAGGGCCAATAGCCTAGTAACTTCCTATGATCCTATTTGTTAACTGGAAAGTCCAACCGGACACAAGTGTCCTTTTTCAGTGGAGACCTGTGGAGAAAAGCTCCAAGGTATCATTTAATGCAATTAATATTTACAAATTTTATAATGCATTTGCAGTGAATATGTATTAGTGCAATAAAAGTTTTACTGATATCCATAATTAAATTTACAACCTTATACTGAGACTTTACAGAGTTGTGTACAAGTTAAGAAATGCAGTAGAGAGATTACGGGAGATGATCAAGTTTGTGTTCACAGTAAATTAGAGATGGAACAGTAATTTGGCTGTGCTAATTAGAAGTAGGTATAGTAGTTTAAGCAGTACAATAAAGTCAGGTATTAGAAGGGGATAAGCAAGTTAAGTGATTTAATGCTTTAAAGGGACATACAAGAAAGGTGATGAAGGTTGTTCGACAGCTATGTCCGAGTAGCCGCAGGGACAAAGCCAGGAGTTAGAGAGGAAGACTTAGTAAAAATTTGAAACTGAGTATGAGACTTCATTGACACAGGAATTTTATTCAGAGTTCTAGCTATGCCATTGGAATAGAGAATGACCCCAGCAACCATTTGTGGCTTGTAAATGGTAAACAGTTTATTTTACCAAAGGGGACGATTTGGAAGGTAGTACTGGAGTAGGGAGTTTAACTGCTGCTCATGGGGTGGGGTACAGACGATTTTATGGATCACGGTGAGCACAGTGCAAGACAGGTGGTGATGAAACTCAAGGCAGTTAAGTGTTTAGTGTTAACAGTAGTGGATCTAGTACGGTTTGCTGCAAGTGAATCTGGCAACTTTGTTACAGCACTGTTTAAGTTTAGAATCAAGTGAGGCTTGTAGGATGGTCAAGATAGGGACTCCACATAGGAAAGTGGGGCAAGAGGCAAGCACTGGCTAGATTTTCCTTGGCAGTCTGTAAGGAATATGTATGCTGCCTAGATTTTGATGTTTTCTTGGTGCTGCTGTGGATATGTAAAGAAAATGTAAGAGTCATTGATAAGCATGCCGAGTAGTTTTCTCCACAAGCTAACTTCAACCATGGTATTATTCACAGAAGAAATTTTAAACTTTATGGAAATGGGATTTTGGAAAACTATGGAGAGGCAACCAGAAAAATCCAGCTAAAGAACCAGAATTTGTTTAAAAAGTACAAATCCACTTAAGGCTGGGCTGATAAACCCAATAACTGATGGATGCTGATTACACAAAAGTGAAGCAGACTGAATAAAACTTTAGCATGTAAAACCAGTTTCAGCAACAAACTAAATTCCTGCTACTCTTGAATCAGCTGTACGACTGCTATGGTTTAGCCACCTCCCCCACCATTCATGCACATGTTCTTCCCTCATGGAGATGGCTCTTCGTCTTCATCTCACAAGTGCACAAAGGTGAAAAAGTAGTTCTGTACCTACCATAAATGTAGATGTAGAGTGCTCATACAGCTGCAGTCATAACAGATGGGTTTTCCTTCCGTCAGGCGGGTCCTCTGTCGGCTGAATTCCAAAGTCTAGGTCTGGCATCTGTTGTCGTTGCTTCCTCCCTGACGTCAGTGCGGCAGGGGTATAAAAGAACTAGCCAACGTCATTTTCTTCAGTTATTCTTGCCCCAGATGTCAGGTGCCCCCAGAAGGAATGCAATACATAAATTTATGCAATAATGCAATGCAATATAATCAAAAAACAGTAGTTGCAAGCAAATACATCATAAATGAATACCCCAATCAGGTAGTATGAAGAGGTGTTAGCCATTAGGCCTGTCCCAAGAGGGGAAAGAGGGTGGGAAACCTGGACAGCAGCTGTATGAGCACTCCAACATCTACATTTATGGTAAGTACATAACTGTACTATGTTCATCGTGCATACAGCTGCAGTCAACAGATGGGTTGAATCCCAAAGCTAAAAAGGGGGTGGTAGGCACTAGGTGGAACTAGGAGGAGCCAGGATGCCTTGCAAGACTGCAGTGGCAAAGCCTGCTCTAGATTTGGAGTACAGTGGTAGGTGATAGTGCATGGAGAAGGTATGCACAGAACTCCAAGTGGCTGCTTCCAAAATATCTTTGGTAGGAACCCCCCTGAGGAAAGCTGTAGAGATAGCTGTGGCCCTTGTGGAGTGAGATCTGATGCCTGTTGGTACAGTTTTACCATGAAAAGAGCAACAAAAGCGTATGCAGTGGGCTATCCATTTTGAGATTGTCTGTTTGGAAATTGGCTTCCCTTCAGCTCCTGTAACATAGGACACAGGGTTGCTCTGATTTTCTGAAAGGCTTTGTTCTGTCCAAATAACGCAGCTATCTGTGGATGTCCAAGGAATGTAGTAGTCTTTCTCCTTTGTTTGAAGGATTAGGGTAAAAGGTAGGTAAGTGGATAGCCTGATTCAAAGCTACCCTGGATACTACCTTTGGCATAAAGGACGGATTGGTTCGCAAGGAAACTCTGTCCTGATGGAAAATGATGAAAGGCTGCACAGCCATGAAGGCTTGTAGTTCAGAAACCCTGCGAGCTGAGGTGATAGCCAGAAGGAAGGCTGTTTTCCAGGACAAATATTGCAGTTCTGTTGAGGCAGCTGGCTCAAAAGGAGGCAAGGTCAGTTTTTCTAGACTGAAATTGAGGTCCCAAGCAGGTACTGGTTGTTTCCTTGGGGGTTTTATATTCTTAGCCCTTTTGAGGAACTGTCTTAAGAGGGGGTGAGAGAATAAAGGAGGATCAGTGTTGTATTCTGCAGAAATGGCTGAGGCATGGATTTTGATGGAGGAGAATGAAAGTCTGCTCTTTAGCATCTCAGCTAGATACTGTAATATTTGAGGTAAATTCAGTATTCCAGGATTCTAGCCTTTTTTCTCATTCCAGGTACAAAACCGTTTCCATTTTGGAGTAAACTTTTCTAGTAGAAGGCCTTCTGGCCTCCAAAATGACATCCTGCACCTCCTTGGAGAGTAGGGTCTGCTGTGAAGTCAAGGAATCTTTCATGCGGCTAGATTGAGTGTTTTCAGCTGACTGTGAAGAGTTTTGAAGTTGTATCGAGTCAGAAGAGGCGTCATTAATGGCAGGGTAAATGGTGGGGAATGTGTCAGGCTCCTCAGGAGTGGGTACCAGTGTTGTCTTGGCCAGTCCGGGGCAATGAGAATCATCTTTGGTCTGTCTGCTCTGGTTTTTAATAGAACTTTGGGCAGCAGAGGAAGAGGTGGAAAGGCATAAACTATCATTGCTGTCCAACTGAAAGAGTGCGTCCACTCTCCAGGCCTGTGGATGAAAGGTTCTTGAGCAGAATTTTTTCAATTGGTGGTTTCTGTGGGAGGCAAAGAGATCTATGTCTGGCCTTCCCCATGCTTGAATTACCTCTGTAAAAACTTGAGGATGCAACTTCCATTTGTGTGGATCTGTCATTTCTGCTTAGGTTGTCTGCCAGCGTGTTTTCCTTGCCTGGCAAGAACTGTGCTTGAAGTTAGATTTGCAATTCCAGAGCCATGTTCCAAAGAGACATGGCCAGCCTGCATAGTGGGTATGAATGGGTTCCTCCCTGTGTTTATGTATGACATTACTGTGGTGTTGTCTGTCCTTATCAATAGCTGACCTGGATGCAGAAGGTTTTTGAATGTATAATAGCATTTATTACTGCTAGCATTTCCTTTTGATTGATGTGTAGGTGCTTTTCTTTTTGGGACCATTTGCCCTGAATGCACCGATCCGTCATGTGCACCCCCCCAAGCGTAGTCCGAGGTGTCTGTTGTGATGACCCGATTTGCTTGAGGTTTGCAGAATGGGAGAGCTGTGTTTCGTTGGCATGCTTGAGCTCACCACAGAAATTACTTTTGAAGACATGGAATCAGTGGTATTATTGTTTCCAAACTGTGGCTGTGTTGAGACCATAGGTTTTTCAGGTACCATTGAAGTTTCCTCATATGCAGCTTTGCACATGGGATTAGTAGGATGCAAGATGCCATGAATCCCAGAGCCTGCAGGATTTTCCTTGCAGTCAGCCTGGAGAAATTTGCTAGTTTTCTGAAGTATTGAATTAGTTGTCCCTATTTCTCTGGTGTGAGATAGGCCATCTGGGTGTTTTGTGTCCAAGTTGGCACCCAGGAAAATTATAGTTTGAGAGGGTATTAGTCTTGATTTCTTTCTGTTGACTGTGTATCCCAGAGAATTCACCAACTTTATTACAAAAGCCAGATGTTTCAGAAGTATGTGCTTGCTGTCCGCTTGGATCAGGCAGTCGTCCAAATACGGGTATATTTGTATCGCTTGAAGTCTGCAATAGGCAATTACTGATGCCAGGCATTTCGTGAATACTCTGGGCGCAGTAGATAAGCCAAAGGGCAATGCAGAGAATTGATAAGGAGTTGAACCTGCAAGAAATCTGAGGTATCTTCTGCAATCTTGTCTGATTGGGACATGCAGGTATGCCTCCTTGAGGTCCAATGTTACCAGCCAAGACTCCTTGCCCAGCATGGGAAGAAGCTGCTGTAATGTGAGCATCTTGAATTTTGGCACGAGTAAAATTGTGTTTAGGATGGATAGGTCCAAAATAGGTCTCCATTCTTTTCCCTTCCTTGGTACCAGGAATAGTCTGGAGTAAAAACCTTGACCTTGTTCTTGTGTAGGTACCTCTTGAATAGCTTTCATGTCCATGAGATCTGAAATTTGCTTTTGTGCCTCTGCCCTTTGATTGTGGCAGGTTTGGCATGCCTCATTTTTGGAAGGGTGTGAAAATGGAATCTGTAGCCTCTGTCTATAATGTCCAGGATCCATTTGTCTTTTGACAATATGCCAATTTTTCGAAAATAATGCCAGTTTTCCGCCTAAAGGTGCTGCCATTTGAGCCTTGCTTGGCATGCAAAGGGGAAAGTCATTGGTTCTGCTTTCTGAATGGCTGTGAACTATCCTCACCACCTCTGTGTAGGTGTTTGCCATTGTCTGCCTCTAAACGATCCTTGAGATTGCCCTCTGCCCCTCGGGCGCCTGTATCTACCTCTTTGGGGTCTGTCCGTGGCTGGAAGGGACCAATTTTTGGAAGGCCAATTTCTAATGAAACGTGGTGGTTGTACCTGTAGGAAATCTTTCACTGTTTGCATTGATTTAGCCTTTTCCTCCATTTTCTTTAATACCTCCTCAGCTTTAACACCAAATACATCCTTTTGCAGAGGGGCATCTAGTAATTTAGCTTCGACATGATCTGGTAAGGTTTGCTCTGAGCCAGGCATGTCTACATATGACTGATCCAGTAACAGCAGCTCTACATGAGGCCTCTAAAGCATCAAAACCACATTGCAAGGTATGTTTGCCCACTTGTGCTGCACTATATCAAATCCTGCAACTCCTTCAATTCTGGTTGTTCAGGTTGTGACATTTTGCTTCTCAACTGTGATAACAGAAGCTGTTGGTACTTTAACATATGGAACCGGCAGTTTAATGCCCTCATGGTTAAGGTGGCAGAGGTGTATACCTTTTTCCCCCCACCTTCCTAAAGCTCTGGAATCCCTCTCTGAAGGTAATGGATTTTTAGCAGTGGAGGCCTTAATTCCCTTGGGGCCCTGTGAAATAGTTTCTGGGTCAGCCGCATGGCTTTTGTATAGGAATTGGCGAGAGTCAGGAACCTGGTAATATCAGTCAGGCTTGACTGGGGATGGAGGTAAAGAGTCTGGGTTAAGGCAGGCCTCCGTATACACATCTAGGATGTCTAAGACAGGGGGTATAGCCAGAGGCCTGTGCTGAGGGAGCAAGAGAAAATCCCCAAGCCTTTTCTTTGAGTCTGAGTACTCTTGGCCTTCCCAGTGGAAGTGTTTCCTCAAGGTATGCAAGGTTTCCCCAAAAGAGTAATCCTCAGGGGGGAGACAGAGGGAATCGACTCCTCTGCATCAGAATCTTCAAAATGGGAGTATGAATGTTCCTGGTCATCAGAATGTTCTGAAATAATGGAGGCCTGGTCCGATGAGGGGGATTCCTTCCTCCACTCTGGGCCTTTTGTCGGGGGGGGGGGGGTTGAGAACCCCTGATAAGAGTAATTTAAATCCTCAGCCATTTTGAGCATCTGCTTTTTAGGCATGGGGCCTTGAGAAGGACCCTGTGGATCTTGTTTTTTTAGTATGCATGGCTGTTTTAGACTTGGTGAAAGCCTTGATGGAAAAAGAGGAGGAAGGCCTGAAGACACCTTGAGAGGTGGCAGACCTGTCTAAACTCAGAGTTTCACCGCCAAGAGTGGCTTCGGTATCTGTAGTTGGGGTGTGGGCCGAAGAGCCTGCGACCTCGGGCACAGTAGACACCGCCAATGAAGTGTCGTCTGTAGTCAGGGGCTGCGTAGGCACCTCGCTGAGAACCGGACCACCTGTAGTCTGCTTTGGCGTGGTGTCGGTAGAGGCCACGGACCTAGTGTCGGTCCTTATCTTTGCGTCTTTTGGTCAAAACTGAAGTCTGAGTATCTGACGACAATGTAGTTAAATTTTTTGCCAAAAAAAGTGCTGGGCGAACTCCGCCCGACGCTTAATGGTGCGTTTGTTGAATGTAGCACAAAAACGACAGGCCAAGACATCGTGGTCTGGGCCTAAGCAAGGAATGCAGAGGGAATGAAAATCCTTATGCGGTATTTGCTTCCACATGAAATACAATTATTAACTTTGTCTGACATCGGTCTGAGGCAAGAAAAGTTTCCCCAACGGGGTACTTAGCTTTCAAGAAGACTTTGGTTGCAAAATATTCGTAATCTCAGGAGCTGGCCAACCGGCACTAGCGAACTGCTTCTGCTTCCGGCACCGCGCAGCAAGAAAGACTGAAGAAAATGGTGTCGGCTGGTTCTTTTATACCCCTGCCGCACTGACGTCAGGGAGGAAACGACAACAGACGCCGGACCTAGACTTTGGAATTCGGCCGACCGAGGACCCGCCTGATGGCAGGAAAACCCATCTGTTATGACTGCAGCTGTACGCACGATGAACATCTTGTTCAGAGCAAGATGAGCACAACACTGTCCCAAAAATATACAATACTAACTAGGTAGGATTCAACAATGCTATGCTAAAGCTCCAGAAGACAGAACAGTTGTAGAACTTAAGGATTCAAAATTTGTGAATTTACCCCTCCCCCCCCCTGAAAGGGCAAGACATACAAGTAGAACAGAGAAAAATGACTAGGCTCAAAAGCCCAATGACCAAAAGGCAGACTGGACCAGTTTTTCAAGGCCACATGGAAAGCATGACAAAGGTCTAGAAAGGTGCATTATGGGTTAAGGAGGTTGTCTGGGATTCTGTGAAAGTTGCCTGATCAGTCCTAATGTCTGGCAGTGTTACTTCAACAATTCCTTTTACTAGATCAAAGGATACCACCATAAATTTCACACCAAATGTGGGCTCGACTTGTGCAAAAGACATATGGTAGTTAGTTTTGACAAATAAATTAGACACCAATGTTATGACTAAACCTCTGATTCAACATAAATGGCCACAGTAAATTTTAAGCTGCTGCCATTATTCAAAGCCACCCCATCTCATACACTCACCTACCCATATGACCAGTTACAACAAATTAAAGGTTTTCTGTTGTGGGCATTATGTATTGTTACTCCCCTTTCTAAAGCACTAGTCTAGCTGATGCATGGGAAAAATAAATTTTCAAGAGAAATCTTTGAAGATAATGGTCTGAACTACGATTTGTTTAAACACAGTAATTGTACTTCAACCTGTTGCCTCTTAAGACGTACTAACATGCACTGCTCCCTCAGCAAGCCTTACCGATGACTGTTGTGATCAGGATAAAAAAGCACCCCTTTCTCAGACTGAAAGGGGGGGGGGGAAGAAGTAACTGCTTGTGATCACCACCTATGTGAACTGCAAGTGAAAGAAAATCACAACAGTAATGTATTTCAAAATGCTTTCATTCACAGCCACATTCCCAACCCAGATTGTAGTATTTATGACTGGAAGCGTCTACTTGACATGGTAACAAGAAATAAATTGGCTAGCCATGTCCTGCTGCTACATATGATAGGAGGGATTAAATGGGGCACTGCCTTACTTCGTGACATTTATCAACTGCCAATCATTTTCAGACCCTTTACCCCAATATCAGTACAAATTAGGGTGAAGTTAGTAATTACCAAAATTAACATTTTGATTTACTTCACTGCAGTGCAAGCTTCCCCAGCTTCAAAAGATGTAATGGTGGTCATTCAAGTCATTCTCACCTAGTTAAAATGAGCATAATGCTTTTGAATTTAATACCAATATTTGCAGACAGATAAATGCATTTTAATGTTTTCAGTTTCAAAACAGTCTTGGCAACTAATACACAAGGTTGACTTGAGAGTACACAATACTTTTCGCACAATTTAGGTTTAACATAATGTGCAATATCAGTTTATGCTTCAGATGCTACATACTTCAACAGTATCATACCTATAATTAAGAATCGTTAACATCTTTAAAACATTAACGTTCAGAAAGTAGCCATTTTGACAAACTTCACTATAAATGCCACTCTCAAATCTACCTGCAAGTGCACTGCTCAAACTCTAAATGCATTCGCAGCACATCAGTTTAACAATATACCACCTTCTCATTGGTCTTCTGGATGCAAAGATGTCCTTTTATACATTACCAGAAATTTAAACTCAAAATGCCACTTTTGAATTTTAATAACCTGACTGTATGAGATATATATATATATATATATATATATTTTTTTTTTTTTTTATACACCTAAAAAAGTTGAAATCTGTTTGCAGCGCACCTACAGCTATGAGGTCACCACACCTTTCTCCAAAAGGATGTTACTTCCCACAAAACTTGCAGACTCCACATTTTTTTCCGGCTAAACCATCAAGTCACTACTTTCCCTATACAATGCACATTTGAAGAAACTTGCACCAAAAACCCACAACTGCCGGACGACTACTTCCAAAGAGAATGCTGCCTCAGCATAAAATGCCCTACATGCAGTCACTTTACACAAGGTGCACAGATTAGCTCCCATACAGCTACATACACCACACTTCCACACTTGTATTTAAAAAAACTGTTTAGATCTGCTGGAACTCATCTCGTCATTCTCTTTAGAGACCGTAAACACATTTACCTAATTTCCACCTCTTTTGAAGCTTTGGCTTCTATTCTGACACTTTTCATTAGCTGTAAAAGCTTTGTGACTATGGTTTCTTTAGCAGTGAAACAGGCAGAGGTGTCCATGTTCTGCAACATACCTCAACCTCTTCAGCGCCAAGACATATGGTCAAAGCCTAAAACAATGGGGGGATACAGGCACAAAAATAGGAACAGTTTAAAATACTGCCCTTATAAACTTAGAAAATGGCTAGCATAACAGAATTTGTGTTTGTATGCATTTTCTGAAGGCTACGAAGTTTGAAACTGAATTGTATGTTATTCAGTAACTTCAATCTTCAGCAATTTGCCAGAATACACACTTCATGAACAAACCAAAAATAGGAGGCAACAATCTGTTCATTATGCAGAAATCTGGACAGTTCAGAGGCATGTTCTGCATTTGGAAATAAAGTACAAAAAGTGACTGGAAGCTTTACAGTGCTGAAATTCTCATGAGAAGGAAACGGCAAGCAGTGGAACATTTCTTCTACAATTAGCGACTGGGGATCAGTTTACTTCCTTCACTAAATGTATAAAGCTCACATTTAAAATACATATCTGCATGATAAAAAGAACAGAAGACCCCTTGAGGATAATGTACAAGCTCAGCAACAAGGAACCCTGCTGCATAACATGACAAATGGCTCATTTAACACTTGACAAATCTCACATTACAAGGATTCTGTTAAAGATGTGTATTGTTTACAGAAAACAATTTTCTTACAAAATTGTGCAAGCTTCACCTTCATGCTTGAAGAGTAAACATTCACATAATTCAAGTCTGACAGATCGATCTTCCCAATGTCCTCCACTAGTATTAGTGTGTCAGAGTAATGTAATCAGGATACTGCTGATCAAAGTGCTTATTAAAGTAGAATTTAAAATGCAATTAGATAACTACCGACCTGTTACAGCACAGCAATAATTCTCCCCAAACTTAAATTTAACAGGCTGCGAATTATCCAACAGCTTTATAATTTACATATTCCATGTCTAATTAGCACTTTCTACAATGATGCAATTACATCATGTTGGCATTCAGCAGGAAATGAAGGTAATTCCTTATACATTCCCCACCTCAAATTATTGTTCTATAAGATTTGATTACATAAAATGCACAAAAATTCATTTTTCCATAAGCATTTCATAGATAAATGAATATGGCCTAAGCAGATTTTCATAGCCAAATAAAAAAAGTGGCCCTATAACTGAAGGATTTACACATGATGTATGCCTGTGTATATGTACTACACTCAAGAGCTCAGCAGAATGATGGTTTGCTGCTCTGCAATTTCAAGTAAATGCTTGATAGACAAATATGGAACTTTAACACCTTTTTACATTTCAAACAGATGGAGTGAAAAACAGACCGAAAAAGTAAGCAAAAATCTTGCAAAACAAAGATATGCATCTATAAGAAAAAACAAATGAAGTTTTTTTAAAAAGACTCCTACTTCACTATCAAGTAATGAAGTCAGTACTTGCAATACAAGTTGCAGCTGCAGTGGTAATTTCAGTTTGCCTTGCGTATGTTCTAAATCTAAACACTGGCCTTGGAAAACAAAACCCAGGTCTCAAAGCTGCATGTAATGCAAGCAAATGAAGGATCACCTCTGTACTTGAAAGCATAGCCCCCCCCTTACATAAACCAGAAAGTTGCACCAATTTAGTGATCTACCAGATCTTCTGTCTAATGTAATTTGGAATTTTGTTCCAAAGCATGGGGAGTCTGACAGGAATCTATCCATCCAGCATGTTCTATTTACTGTTGTGGCGAGGTTTAGCTCACTAGAAAGTACAGTTGTGTACACCTACCATAAATGTAGATGTTAGAGTGTCTTCACTGTTGCAGTCATGACTGTAGGGTTCTCCCCTGCCGGCAGGCAGTCCTCGGTCGGCCAGAATCCCAAAGTCTGGGTCCGGCGTCGGCTGTTCAACCATGCTCCCTGACGTCAGAGCACCAGGAGTACAAAGCTGACAGCCAACGCCATCTTCTCCAGTTTTTCTTGCCCCAGATGTCAGAAGTCTCAAAATGAGAAAGGTCCCATATCCTTTGCAAATACACCTCAGAAGAATGGTGAAAAAAGGAACCACACAAAAGTAAAAACAAGAGGGGACAGGAGGGAGGGAAACCTAGACTGCAACAGTGAAGACACTAACATCTACATTTATGGTAGGTGTACACAACGGTACTATGTTCGTGTTTCACTGTTGCAGTCATGACTGTAGGGTAGAATCCCAAAGCTGAAAGAAAGGGAGGTGGTCCTAAAGAAGGGGCGGCTAAAAAGGCCCTGCAAGACTGCAGATGCGAAGCCTGTCCTAAACTTAGAGTAGAGAGGTAGATTGTAGTGCTTAGAAAAAGTATGCACCGAATTCCAAGTTGCAGCTTCCAAAATGTATTTGGTAGGAACTCCTGTGAGAAAAGCCGCAGAAGTGGCAGCAGCTCTGGTGGAATGAGTCCGTATACTCCCTGGGATTTGCTTTCCATGGTGAGAACAACAAAATCTGATTCCATGAGCAATCCATTTAGAAATGGTCTGTTTAGAAATGGCTTTACCTTGGGAACTTGAAGCATAAGAAACGATTGTTCTGATTTTCGGATGTCCTTGTTTCTGTCCAGGTAAAAACGTAGCTGTCTGTGTACATCCAAAGAATGTTAAGATCCTTTCCCCTTAATTTTGAGGAGTGGGGAAAAAAGTTGGCAAGTGGATAGTCTGATTTAAAGCCACTTTGGAAGCCAACTTAGGCATGAAGGTAGGATTAGTCCTCAAAGACACACTGTCTTGATGAAAAATAATATACGGCTCCACAGCCATAAGAGCTTGCAACTCTGAAACTCTCCTGGCAGAGGTTAGGGCTAACAGAATAGCTGTCTTCCAAGATAAAAACTTGATGGCAGAAGAGGCGGCAGGCTCAAAAGGAGCCAAGGTTAGTTTTTCCAAAACATAGTTGAGATCCCAAGCAGGAATGGGAGGAGATCTAGGTCATCTTAAGTTCTTTGCTCCTCTGAGAAACTGTCTCATGAGCTGGTGGGAAGAGATTGGAGGGTCTGTATTATAATGAGCAGAAATAGCAGAGGCATGTATCCTAATGGAAGAGAAAGAGGCCCTTATGTAAGAGATCAGTCAAGTAAAGTAAAATTAAAGGAACGTTCGGAAAAGGATCAGAATCCTGAGCCTGCATCCAGGAACAAAATCTTTTCCATTTTCCTGCACAAGATTTTCTACTACTAGACGTCTGGCTTCTAAAATGACATCCATAACCTGCTTGGGTAGGAAAGAAGAAATCAAAGGCACTGGATTAACCAGGCCGCCAGGCTGAGAGTTCTGACATGAGAGTGTAGAACCTGACCCTGATGTTGGGACAGAAGGTTCGGAGACTCTGGTAAAAACCAAGGGGGCTCCAGACATAGGTTTTTTAGAGTTGGGTACCAAAACTGTCGAGGCCAATTTGGGGCCAGCAAGATAATCATCTTGGGCTTGTCCTGTTTTAGCTTTAATAATACCCGTGGAAGAAGAGGAAGAGGGGAAAGGCATACCCCGAAAGGTTCCTCCAACTGAATGATAGGGCATCCACTTTCCAAGCTTCTTTGTGGAAAGTCCTGGTGCAAAAATTCTGTAGATGATTGAGGTGGGATGCAGAGAGGTCTATGTGAGGACATCCCCAGACTGCTGTTATCCTGAATATTGTGGTGTCCAGCATCCATTCGTGTGGATCCGAAAGGTCTCTGCTCAGACTGTCTGCCAGGAAGTTTAGCTTCCCTGGTAGAAACTGAGCTTGAAGGTCCAGATTGCAAGCTAGAGCTGTGTTCCATAGATCCATGGCTAGTCTGCAAAGGGGTAGGAATGAGATCCCCCTTGTTTATGTACCACATAACTGTGGTGTTGTGTGTCCGTATTAGTAGTTGTCCTGGATGTAAAAGATTCCTGAAGGCCAGTAGAGCTTCCTGGATGGCTAACATTTCCTTTAAATTGATATGTAGGTGCTTCTGATCCTTTGTCCAAAGGCCCTGCAGACAGTTGCCCTGAAAATGGGCTCCCCAAGCATAATTCGAGGAGTCAGTGGTTAGAATCTAAGTGGCAGGAGGCAGACAGAAGGGTTTCCCCTTTGTTTAGAGTACATGCCCTGGACCACCAAAGAAATTCCTTTTGAAGGCAAGGAAGGACGGAGATCAGTATGTCTAAACTGTGGCAATGCCGAGACAATACACTTTTTAGGTACCACTGTATTTTCCTCATGTGTAGTCTTGCATATGGTACGAGAAGGATGCAGGAGGCCATGTAACCCAGAGCCTGCAGGAATCTCCTTGCAGATAGAGTTAAAGTTGCCAAGGTTTTGAAAGTTGAAGCCAGCTGTAACTGTTTTTCGGATGTCAGAAATGTCATCTGGGTTGTGGTGTTTAGAAGAGCACCCAGAAAAGTTATCTGTTGTGAGGGTGTCAAATTTGACTATGTTTACAGAGAATCCCAGGAACTTGGAGGTTCTGAACAAATTCTAGATGCTGGAGTAAGCCATCCTTGCTGTCTGCCTGAATTGTACAATCATCCAGATAAGGGTAAATTTGAATTTCCTTGAGTCTGCAGTAAGCCACTACTGGAGCCAGGCATTTGAAGACCCTGGGCGCAGTAGGCAATCCAAAGGGCAGTGCAGAGAATTGAAAGTGCCTCGATCCGGCCTTGAACCTGAGGTATTTTCTGCGTTCCTGCCTGATGGGAATGTGTAAATGCCTCCTTTAAATCCAAAGTTACCATCCAAGCATCTTTGGACAGCATTGGAAGTAGCTGCTGTAGAGTAAGCATCTTGAATTTTGGAATCTCTAGAAAGGTGTTCAAGACTGACAGATCCAGAATGGGTCTCCATGAGTTTTGCTTCCTGGGGACTAGAAAGAGCCTTGAGTAAAAACCTTGTCCCATCTCTTAAAGTGGAACCAGTTCTATGGCTTTCATAGCCAAAAGAGCTTCCACCTGGTTTAAGGCCTCTGTCCATTGATGTTTTGGAAGGTCTGGCCATCCGCTTGGCCTTGGCAGGGTATGAAAATGGAATTTGTAACCTCTTAAAACCACATCCAGAACCCACTTGTCTTGGGTTATACGAGTCCAATTTTGATAAAAAAGAGTTTTCCTCCGAGAGGGGCTTCCAGGCAAGAAGTTCCTGCAGCCCAGAGGGAGTCATTGAGTTTGTTTCCTATGAGTTTGTGACCTGTCCTCTCCTCCCCTAGGGGTGGAAGGGGTGTCTTGGTCTATAAGAACCTTGTGTTTGAGGCCTTCCTCTGGAGCGTCTACATCTACCCCTCTTGAGACCTGTCTCAAGTGGGAAAGGACCAATTTTTAGAAGGCCAATTTCTGCTAAATCTTGGTGGCTGTAGTAAGAAATCTAACTGTTTGCATGGATTTCGCCTTATCCTCCATCTTTTTAATCACTTCTTCAGCTTTTCATCCAAACAAAACATTATGCTGAACAGGAGCATCCAATAATTTAGCTTTCACTTGTTCTGGCAAATTTTGTTCCTTTAGCCATGCATGCCTTCTAATGACTGTGCCGGAGGCAGCAGCCCTACAAGAAGCCTGCAAGGCATCAAATCCACAGTGTAAACCAGGCTTCCCAACTTGCTCAGTGGCGTGCAATAAGTCATGTAATTCCTTATCTGCAGAGGCAGAAATGGAAGTAAGCTTTTGTTTTAAAACAGACAAGAGAAATTGCTGGTATTTCAGCATATGAAACTGACAGTTTAAAGCCCTAATGGACAAAGTAGCAGAAGTATACACTTTTTTGCCCCATCTTTCTAAAGATCTAGAGTCCTTTTCAGTGGGAATGGGATTTTTGGCAGAAGCAGCCTTAACTCCCTTAGAACCCTGAAAAATGGTTTCAGGGTCAGCAGAAGGGTTCTTGTATAAAAACTGGTGGGAATCAGGAACCCTGTAATATCAGGCTTGACAGGAGCAGGAGAAAAAACATCAGGGGTTAAGTTAAACTCCAAAAAAGCATCATCCACAATATCCAAAACAGGAGGAATAGCCAGGGGTCTATGTTGGGGGGAGAGAAAAAAATCCCTTTGTCTTTTCTTGGATTCCGAATACTCCTGTCCTTCCCAGTGGAAATGTTCCCTCATTTCATGCAAAGTTTCCCCAAAAGAGAAATCCTCAGGGAGAGAAGCTGAGGGAATGGATTCCTCAGCATCAGAATCCTCATAAGGAGGGAAAGAATATTCCTGGTCGTAAGAGGAAACGAAAGAAACAGAAGCCTGATCAGAGGAATCATAATAAACATCCTGCCTTGGCCTTTTATCTGGAGGGGGATGTGAACCCCTAATCATAGTAAGTAAATCCTCTGCCATCTTGAGTAACTGTTTCTGTGACTTGGGAGCCGGTTCAGAGGCCTGTGTTGCAGTCTGATTTAGAAGGAGTCTTTGCCTTTGTCTTTGGCTTTGCCTTTATTAGAAGCTGAGTAGGCCTGAAAACCCCTTCGGAAGCCGGTACCTGCACAGCGGCTCCGGACCCATCCAAAGGAGCATTGTCCGAAGGTCCTGCAATAGAGATATTTAAAGGCCTGGTTGGCTCCTCACGAGTCCGTTCCGGCCATCGGTTCTGAAATGGCCGACAGGGGCTGCAAAAGCGCTTCACTGACTAAGGCTGAACCTGAAGCTGGCTCCGCTTGTACGCTATCATCAGATTTGGACCTCAGAGGCCTGTATTTATCCTTGCGACGTTTGTGAACTCAGGTAGCCGGAACCATATCAGACTACATTTTGTAGTTAAAGTGCCTACCGAAGTAATGAAAAGCAAAATCGTACCTTCGTTTAATTGTACGTTGATTGAATCTAGCACAAAACCGACAACTAGCTACGTTGTGGTCAGGCCATAAGCAAGGAATACAGTAAGAATGAAAGTCCTTATGAGGTATTTGCTTCCCACATGAAATACAATTAACTTTTTCTGACATCAGACTGGAGCAAGAAAAAGTTTCCCCAACGGGGTACTTCGCTTGGAGTGGAGAAGAAAGTCTTCGGACTGAAGTTTATCAGAAATAATAGTCAGGAGTCAGCCGACCGGCACTTGCGAACTGCTATCACCGCATGGCAAGAAAGACTGGGGAAGATGGCGTCGGCTGTCACCTTTGTACTCCTGGCACTCTGACGTCAGGGAGCATGGTTGAACAGCCGACGCCGGACCCAGACCTTGGGATTCTGGCCGACTGAGGACTGCCTGCCGGCAGGGGAGAACCCTACAGTCATGACTGCAACAGTGAAACACTATGAACATCACATGGCTCAGTGACTTGGATTTCTTTAGTTGGAGCATGTCCATCAATTCTGAGTTGGACATGGCTTTGTAAGTCAGGTAGAGATGACCTCTGAGTAAGCGATATGCCACAGAGTACAGCTGGAGTTTTTTCAGTCGGGCTGCATAGTACATATGTTTGAGGCCAGTAATCCTCTTGGCGAGGTACTTTTCTGGTCTTTCCAGCTGTTGAAAGTGTCTTGTGAGGTATATCCCAAATGGGGCATTGTACTCTAATGATGGGTCTAATAAATGACAAGTAGAGGGGCATTATAACCTTTATTTCTAGATGCGAACCCTTTAGTAATTAGATGGGCCACAGAATTTCCTAACTACTTTGGCAATAGGATTGTCAAAGGAGAGATTACTATCTACCTGGGTCCCCAGATCTCTTATCTCTTCTGTATTAAGGGGACTGCCACCTATGTGGTAATTTGTGGGTGTTTTGTTTTTCCCAAATGGGATGACTATGCATTTTTTGGCCTTTAGCTTGAGGCCATGACTTTTGACACCAAGTGTCCGTCTTAGTAAGGCCCTTTTGTAGGATATCCGTGTTAGCCAGAGTGTCAATTATGGCTCCTAGTTTGCAGTCATCAGCGAACTTGGTTAGCCATAGTCCTCCTGTGTTTGCCTGTACTTCTGAGAAGTATAAACCGAACAGTAGGGGTCCCGGGACCGAGCCTTGTGGGACACCACTTGACTGGTTTAGAGTCGGACCTGGAGCCCGCTACTCATACCGTGTGAGTTCTGTCTGTAAGCCAGTTGGCAAACAGATCTCATGACGTAGGGGTTTATGTTCAGGCTGGTAAGTTTTTCTGTAATACCAGTGTGGGGAATGGTGTCGAAAGCCTTGGCGAGGTCAAGGTAGGCTGTGTGAACCACCTTTCCCTCGTCTATGGCCTTGGTGACTGTCTCGAAGAAGTCAGCTAGGATTAGTAGGCATGACTTGCCCTTAAAGCCGAACTGGGTCGGGTCAAGTGTTTGGAGGTTCCCAATGTCTTTAACGAGTTCCATGATGATGCACTCCATAGCCTTGCAGACCAGGCTAGTCCGGCTTATAGGGCGATAGTTACCAGGGTCAGTTGTGGCCCCTCCTTTGTGGACAACATTTGCTGTGCGCCATTCTATGGGCACTTAGCCTATGGAGAGGCTGAGGTTGAACAGTGTGTTTAAGGTGGGGGGGTTAGTTTGTTCTATACTTCGTGCAAGACGCAGCCTGGGACACCATCTGGTCCCAACGACGCTGTGTTTTTGGCTTTTGAAAGGGCGGTTTTCACCTGTGTCGCTAATTTTTGGGACACTACACTTTTTCGGTATTGTTGTGGGCCCTTTTGGAGGTGAGACAGGGGTGAAGTTTGCACTGAATTTATCTGCCAGGATGTTGGCAATATCAGTAGGTTCAGTATATTTAGTGCTATTTTGCACTAATTCAGTGCATATCTGCGAGTTGCCATTTAGATTCTTAACATAGCTAAATAAGGCTTTGTGTTCACCTTTTGAATCCTTGGCTATTTTTCATTCAAAGTTAGCCTTTGATGATTTCATGAGGGACCTTAGTTTCTTACCGATACTGATTAGGGATGTCTTTCCTTCTTGGGATTTGCTTTTTTTCTGAACTAGTTTCCTACTATTGTATAGCCTGTTTATTGCAGGGGTCCACCAAACTGGTTTCCTTCTCTTGGTTTTGCTAGGGATAGCATGATCCATTCATCCTTGTAGGTGCTCAGAGTGCATTTGTAAAGGCTTCTGCATCTTGGGCAGCATTATCCTTTAGCGTGGGGGCTGTGAAACTTACCACCTCTGTCTTAAGTACGCTGAAGTTTTCTTTACAAAAGTTTTAACTGTGGTTTCCTTAGTTGGGGGTGGTGGGGGGTGTGGACATCCAGAGTGATTAGTTTATGGTCTGATCTAACCAGTGTCGCCCATGTTGGTGATGACCAGGTCCAATATTTTATCAACTCTAGTAGGGGAGTTTACTGGCTGATCCAGGGCGTTCTGAGTTGAATTCCAGAAAGCACTGGGCCTGGGAATTTGTACTCTAGTAGTTTTCCCAGTGAATGTTAGGGTAATTGAAATCTCCCAATATCAGGGTGTTTGGCAAGACCTTCATGTTTTCCATTGTCTCAAGAAAGGTGGTGTGGTGGTCCTGGGTCATGGAGGGTGATCTGTAGCACACCACAATTTGCACTGCAGATATGCCCAATGTTAGTTGCACATGGATGATCTCAGAGGCATCCTGTTGTGCCACTAACCTGGAGGTGTAGGTATCCTTGATAAATACCGATAAACCCCTCCGTTTGCGTTTCGGTCCATGTTCTGTGGCCGAAATGTGGTATTGTTTGTAGCCGGTAGTGCTGGGGTGCTCTCTGGAGCCTTGAACCAAGTTTAATGCACAGATGTCGTTCTCCATATTGGAGTGCTTCGAGCACATGCATTTTGAAATTTAAACTCATGGTGTTGAGTAGCATAACCCTCAGTTTTTTGTTAATTGTGCTGTTTACGGAGGTGAGTTTGACTTGAGCCTTGCCTAAAAAAGGCACTATGGAGGCAGCAAGAGCCTTGGCCAGTATTTTGAAAGCCTAGGGGTAACAGCTGCAAGCAGTCTCTTCAAGCAACACGGCTCGTCAACCATGTCGTCCCAGGCTGACAGACACTGGATCCCCTTTGAATGACACCAGAAGCTTAACCAATTGTTGAAACTGATCAGTTTCTTTTTATACTGAGGTATCATTCTTGGTGAGGGCAGGATGCTATTCAGGGTCATACCAGCCTGGGCTGCATGATCAGAGAGCTCTTCCATGTCTCTCCATGTAGTCCAGGGAGGTAGGTCTCAGGTCATTCACACTAACATGAACAATAACAGTCATATTTGTACTTTTTCTGGAGTGACCCGAGTGCTTGTGTTATGTGGTGGATTCTAGGTCCCGACAGGCCAACAGCAACCTTCTATTTGCCGAGCCTAGTGAGTGGGACATCAGTGTGCCTGACTAGAGAGTCACCTATTACTAGTGTGTTAGGTATGTTACTTCGCCTTAAGGGCTGTGATTGTGTGGCACACTGATTTTGTGTTTTATGTGTTGTCTGGTTTGTGATGGGAAGTGCAGGTTGTTTGGGTGTCTGCTTTGGAGGTCTTTGATGCTCTTGCAAGCTTTTATTTAGAGCCTCAGAGCATGACTGTGTATTTATGTGCATTTTTTGCCAGTGCTGTTTTAGTAGGTCTGTGTGCGGCTGGAGGTGTGGTACAAGTGTTAACCTTCTCCTCTTGACTGTCTGTTCCAGTCTTGGGTGGAGACAGCTTAGCTTCCAGTTTGGCTGTATAATCGCATCTCTTGCATATGTTAGTGTTTTGTGGTAGGAGGAGAGGGTTGTCTGTGTACATGAGGCAGTTGTAACATTGCCTCACGATACCCAGATTAACCAGCTGGACTGGAGAGTGCACCTGAAGTTGCCCTTTGGTCATGCCTGTATAGTAGGGTGAGCTGCTTAGTCCCTTGATTGGTGAGAGGAATAAAGAGCCTTGCCCTGCTGGGCAATCAGTGTCAGGGTTAATGCTTGCTACTAGGTCTAAGCAAGTGGACTGTAAAATGCTTTTTGAGTGCTTAGGTTGAGAGTTAGACTAGTTTCAAGGGAAAAACTGAAGAGAAGACTTAGTGGTGCCAGGAATAATTTAACCGTAGCAAACTGGCACTGCCCAGTGCGCAAAACCGTGCAAACGTGGTTCTTATAGTAGGGGAAATTAAAGATAGAAATTGGCCCAAAAGGGCCAATAAACTACTAACTTCTGGGCTGGAACCACTCCTCCAGGGAGAGATAGGTTGCTCAAAGTTCCCCTCTCACAGGTGAGCAGAGAAACTTCCTTCTATCCAAGTAAGGTATGGGCAACTCAGAAACTAGCATCACAGCCCTGAATTCAGCCTGAAAACTGGACTATACTAGCTTAAAAAGGTTGGAAACAAGGAATTTTTGTTTTTTTGAAAAGATAAGGGATAAACAGTAAAAAAAAACACTTAAAACATCTTTAAATGACTACAAACGATCTGAAAAAGCTATCGCACTTTAGTGTGCAGCCTACAACAGTTAAATTATTTAAATCAAAAACAACTTTTTAAAAGTGCAAGCAGTCAAATAAGTAAAATGTAAAAAACAAGCTTTTAAAATCACAATAAATGCTGGAAAATTTGCGTTTAGGCAGAAAACAGTTAAGTACAGCAAGAAAGTACAGAAAACGGATACTTAATCACTCCAAAGTCTCTCTTCTAAGCTAGGCTTGTATCAGTTTAAGGCTTTCTAGTGCTACCCAGTAGGTTAGTTACAGGAAAGATGGGAAACTAGCACAGATGTGGTCTTTTAAACCAGAAAGTTGAAAGACGGACAAACTGTCCAAATGGTCAATAAAACTTCAATTTCTGGGCGAAGAAAGTCTTCTCTCGTAGTAGGCAGGTGGTTTTCTTCCAACACAAAATGCTTGCGGTGCTCAGAAGCTTACCAACGGTCCTGGATACAGCAACTCTGTATCCGGGACTAGGCTATTTACAGGAAAGGTGGGAAACAAGTGCAGCTTTTAAACCAGAACGTTGTAAGAGATGGGAAAAAAAACTGCCCAAATGGCCAATAGCTACAATTCTGGGCCAGGAACCACTCCTTGTGGTAGATAGGCGACCTAATGCTTACCACTCCCACTGATAAGCTGGAAGGCTTCCCCTCAAACACAGAAAGGCTTGGGGGGCTCAAGAGTCCTAGATACAGCAAATCTGTACCTGGACTAGACTAGTTACAGGAAAGGCAGGGAAAGTACAGTTTTGTACCTACCATAAATGTAGATGTTCGAGGATCCACATTGCTGCAGTCCTAACCATTGGGTAGTCCGCTGTCCAGTCGGCCCGAATACCAAAGTATATGGCTGACGTCGGTCAAGGCGCATTAGACTGATGTCAGGACGTCAGGGTACTAATGCGCATGACCGACGTCATATCCTCAGTCTTTTCTTGCCCCAGATGTCAGAAGACCCTAAAAAGACAAGGTCCAAACCAAACACACCAAACACTCCTGCACCAAAAATATGTACAATATATACAAAATTACAAGAGTATAACCCAACCTCCACAACCACCCCTAAACACAGAGGGGAAGGAGGGAGGGTAAATTGGACTGCAGCAATGTGGATCCTCGAACATCTACATTTATGGTAGGTACAAAACTGTACTATGTTCTTCATTCCACATTGCTGCAGTCCTAACCATTGGGTAGAATCCCAAAGCAGAGGTAAGGGAGGCTGGCAAATCATAAGGAAGCAGGAGCTGTCAACATGCCTTGCAAAATAGCTGTGGCAAAACCAGCCCTAGATTTAGAGTAGAGAGGAAGGTGGTAATGCTTAGAGAAAGTATGCACTGAACTCCAAGTAGCTGCCTCCAAAATATCCTTAGTTGCCACCCCCCTTAGAAATGCTGTTGAAGTGGCAGTAGCCCTAGTGGAATGAGGCCTAATCCCAGCTGGAATCTCCTTGCCATGATGGGAATAACAAAATGCAATGCAAAACCCAATCCACTTAGAAATAGTTTGTTTTGACACAGGCTTGCCCTGAGAACTCAAAGCAAAAGAAACAAAACTGCTGAGATTGCCTAAAATCCTTAGTCCTGCTTAAATAATAACGCAACTGCCTGTGTACATCTAAAGTGTGCAAAATCTTTTCCCCCTTATTTTGGGGATCTGCATAGAAAGTAGGCAAATGAATAGTTTGGTTTAAAGCCACACTAGAAACCACCTTAGGCATAAAAGAAGGATTAGTACGTAATGATACCCTATCCTTATGGAAAATCAAAAAAGGCTCTACTGCCATAAGGGCCTGCAATTCAGAAACCCTTCTTGCAGAAGTAATGGCCAACAAAAAAAGCAGTCTTCCATGACAAGTATTTCAATTCAGCAGTAGCCGCAGGCTCAAAAGGTTGTAGAGTAAGTTTCTCCAACACAAAATTGAGATCCCAAGCAGGAGTAGGAGCTCTACGTGGGGGTCTTATATTCTTCGCCCCTCTAAGAAATTGCTTGAACAAAGGATGCGAAAACAATGGTGGGTCACAATCATAGTGAGCTGAAATTGCTGCAGCATGAATCTTAATGGAAGAGAAAGACAAACCTTTATCCAATAACTCAGTAAGATATTAGAGCCACACTCAAATTAGGCTCAGAAATCTCCAAATTCTTTGCTGCACTCCAAAATAAAAATCTCTTCCATTTTTCTGCGTACACTTTTCTTGTACTAGGTCGTCTGGCTTCCATAATCACATTTAAAACTTGTTGAGGAAGTTGAGACCTGCTGTGTTTCAAAACAGAATATGCCAGGCTGTTAGATGAAGAGAGTGAAGCTTGACATTGAGCAGGTGACCGTCCCTCTGAGATAACAGGTGTGGAATCAAAGGTAAAGGCCATGGAGGCTTCCTTACCAGACTCCTCAGTAGTGGGTACCAGTGTTGCCGGGGCCAATCTGGAGCTATTAAAATCATCCTTGGCTTGTCTTGTCTGACCTTTAGGAGCACCTTTGGGAGAAGAGGCAGAGGTGGAAAGGCATACACATGAAGATTTTTCCAACTGAAAGACAGAGCATCCACTTTCCAAGCTGTGTGATGAAACCCCTTTGTGCAAAACTTTGGCAGCTGGTGGTTTAGTGGAGAAGCGAACAGATCTATGTCTGGAGTTCCCCATGACACTGTCAATTTCCGAAATACATGAAGATCCAGTTTCCACCGTGGGGATCCATGATTTGTCTGCTTAACACATCTGCTAAGGAGTTCTGTGCTCCCGGCAGAAACCTTGTCTGAAGAGTTAGTTGCAAGCTGAGCGCAGTCTCCCATTAAATCATTGCTTGCCTGCATAGAGGATAAGAATGTGTTCCCCCTTGTTTGCTGATGTACCACATGACAGTTGTGTTGTCTGTTAGAATCAACACCTGCCCTGGAAGAAGTAACTCCTTGAAAGCCATTAATGCAAACTGGACTGCTAACATCTCCTTCATGTTGATATGTAGATGCTGTAGTCTGGCAGGCCACTTGTCTTGTATCCACTTTCCATTTAGATGAGCTCCCCAAGCAATGTCTGAGGCATCTGTCGTTAGAATCTGACTCACCTCTGGCCGGGTCACAGAGTCCCTTGTTTAGGTGACATTCCTGAGCCCACCACAAAAATTCCTTCTGAATGCAAGGTATTATTTGAATGACAGTGTCCAAATCCTGGCAGTGCTGTGTCCATACATTTTTGAGATACCATTGCAGCTTCCTCATATGCAGTTTGGCATTGGGAAGCACCAGAATACAAGATGCCATGAACCCTAAGGCTTGAAGGACTGTCCTTGCAGTCAGCCCGGACTGAAGAGCTAGTTGACGGAAGTAAATGGAAAGATTCTTTTGTTTGTCCGGGGTTAAAAAGGCCATCTGAGCTGCTGTATTCAGTCTCACACCCAGAAAGCACATGTCTTGAGAGGGTACTAGACTGGACTTTATTTCGTTCACAGAATACCCTAGGCATCTTAGCACTGCTATCACATATTCCAAATGCTGTAAAAGGTCTTCCTTTTCTTGAGCCAGAATCAGGCAGTCGTCCAAGTAAGGATAGATTTGAATTCCTTTTAGCCTGAAGTAAGCTATCACTGGAGCCAGAACCTTTGTGAATACTCTGGGCGCAGTAGATAAGCCAAAGGGCAATGCAGAGAACTGATAATGGGAATTCCCAGCTCGAAAACGCAGATACTTCCTGCAACTTAGTCTGATAGGCACATGAAGGTAAGCCTCCTTAAGATCTAAAGTTACCATCCAGTGATCTTTGCCCAGCAGAGGCAAAAGCAGTTGTATCGTCAACATTTTGAACTTGGGAATGTCCAGATAAGTGTTGAGGATAGATAAATCCAAAACTGGTCTCCATGTGTCCCCCTTCTTTGGTACTAGGAACAGGCGAGAATAAAATCCTAGGCCCCTTTCTGGCACAGGGACTGGCTGAATGGCCCCTATTTGGAGTAACAGAGAAATTTGCTTGTGAGCCTCTTTCCTTTGTAGAGGAGGAATGTCTGGCATGCCTTTGAAAGGAGGCAAGGTATGGAAATAAAACCTGTAACCGTGGTGAATGATATCCAAAACCCATCTGTCTTGAGTAATTAAATCCCAATTTTCTTTGAAAAGAGACAGTCTTCCTCCCAAAGGTGCTGCCAGACGAGAATGAACTGGCAGCTGAAAAGGCAGGTCACTGGGTCTGTTTACGAAAGGACTGACCCCTGCCCTCAACAGAAGTCTGAGCAGGTGAACTCCCTGTTCTAGGCCTAAAAAAACCTTGAGCTCTGCCCCTACCACGTCTAGACCTACCCCTAGACTGGGAATCATAAGCAGGATATGTCCATCCCTTAGTAGGCCAATTTCTACTAAACTTCGGAGGCTGCACCTGCAAAAAATCTTTAACAGTTTGCATAGACTTAGCCTTGTCCTCCATTTTCTTTAAAACTGCTTCCACAGGCGAACCAAACACCACATCAGACTGTAAAGGAGCATCCAAAATCCTTGTCTTAACATGCTCTGCTAAATTCTGATCCCTCAACCAGGCGTGGCTACGAAGAACAGAACCAGTGGCAGCCACCCTCGAGGAGGCCTGCACAGCATCAAAACCACATTGTAATGAATGCTTACCCACTTGTTCAGACACATGAACTAAATCCTGCAACTCTTTACACTCAATACCTTCCGCCAGAGCATCCACCTTAGACTTCAATTGTGAAAGGAGATAATTTTGATATTTTAACATGTGAAACTGGCAATTCAACGCCCTCATGGCTAAGTGGAAGAAGTATACACTTTCTTTCCCCATCTATCCAAAGCCCTTGCCTCTTTATCAGGAGGAACAGGATTTTTAACAACAGAAGCCTTAACACCTTTAGGCCCCTGAGAAACAGTTTCTGGGTCTGCCCTAGGACTCTTAAAAAGATACTTATGAGCTTCAGGCACCCTATAGTACCTATCTGGTTTAACTGGGGCAGGAGGCAAAGAATCAGGGTTCAGGGAAGCCTCTGCAAAGACATCTTCCACCACATTCAGAACAGGAGGTATAGCTAAAGGCCTATGCTGGGGTAAAAACAAGAATTCCCTAAGCCTCTTCCTGGAATCAGAGAAATCTTGACCTTCCCATTTAAAATGCTCCCTCATGGAATGCAGAGTCTCTGAAAATGAAAAATCCTCAGGAGGAGAAGCAGAAGGAGTAGAATCATCCACATCAGAATCAGAATAAGGAGGATACTCCTGCAAGTCTTCAGCCGAAGACTCAGAAGCCTCCGAACACTGCTCGGAACTCTCAAACTCAGGCTCCACCCTAGGCCTCTTATCAGGAGGGGGCATAGAACCTCTAATCATAGTAATCAAATCCTCTGCCATTTTAAGCATATGTTTCTTAGGCAAAGAACCTGAAGTGCTAGGAGAAACCCCCACTGAAGTTAAACCTGGCCTGCCTCTCAAAGAAGCCTTGGAAACAGAAGGGGAGGCTCTAACCACCTTAGGAAGAGAGGGAAGAACAGCTACCTGAGAAGCCCCTTCAGCCTGGCCTACCTCCTGAGAGGACACATCCTGTAACAGTAAAGTCTCTGCCTGAGACTCCAAAGAAACTCCTGGCAAAACCTCCGGCTCCACTGAGCCTTCTAAAGAACCGGCGTCCGGGACTGCGGTTCTTCCACTCTAGGCTTTGCTGCTTTGTCCTTGCGCTTTTTGGGCGAAGCAGGCCGGAGCATCCGGCGGCATTTAATAATTACAACGCTTAACAGACACTAAGCTGTCACAGTCTAACCTTCTCGTAATAGATGCGTTTGTTAAATCTAGCACAAGAGCGGCATCCAACAACGTCGTGCTCAGGCCCTAAACAAGGTATACACAAGGTATGGTAATCCCTATGAGGTATCTGTTTCCCACAAGAAATACAGTTATTCACATTCTGACATCCGGTTAAATACTGAGGCAAGAAAAAACCAAAATGTTCCCCAACGGGATACTTAGCCAACTTTGATTCGGTCTGAAACTCCGACTTCAGAAAATTTCAGAACGCCAACCTGCACTCGCAAAACTGCTTCTGCATCGGACCATGCGGCAAAAAAGACTGAGGATATGACGTCGGTCATGCGCATTAGTACCCTGGCGTCCTGACATCAGTCTAATGCGCCTTGACCGACGTCAGCCATATACTTTGGTATTCGGGCCGACTGGACAGCGGACTACCCAATGGTTAGGACTGCAGCAATGTGGAATGAAGAACATCAAGTACAAACGTAGGCTTTTAAGCCAGCAAGTTGAAAGAAATGGAAAACTGCCCAAACAGCCAAATAAACTACAATTTCTGGGCTAAAACTCACTCTTCCCATGAAAGACAGGCTACCAAGTGCTTACCACTCTTACTGATAAGCTAGAAGGCTTCCCTCCAACACAGAAAGGCTTGGAGGGCTCAGAAGCTTATAGAGAGTCCTGGATACAGCAAATCTGTACCTGGTCTAGACTAGTAACAGGAAAGGCAGGAAACAAGCGCAAACAGACTTTTAAATCAGAAGGTTGAAAGAAATGGAAAAGCTTCACAAACGGCCAATAAACTATAACTTCTGGGCCAGAAACCACTCCTCCTGTGGCAGATTGGTTACCTAGTGCTTATCACTCCCACTAAGCTAGAAGGCTTCTCTCCACACAGGAGGGCTTAGGGGGCCCAGAAATTTACCAACAGTCCTGGATACAGCAAATATGTACCTGGGCTACACTAGTTATAGGAAAGGCAAGGACCAAACGCAAAATTGGCTTTTAACCAGAAAGTAGAAAGATGGAAAAAGTGCCCAAACGGCCAATGAACTACAATTTCATGGTCAAAACCCACTCTTCCATGGTAGATAGGCTACCTAGTGCTTACCACTCCCATTGATAAGCTAGAAGGCTTCTCGCCAACACAAAGGCTTGGGGGGCACAGAAGCTTACCAACAGTCCTGGATACAGCAAGTCTGTATCTGGACTTGACTAGTTACAGTAAAGGCAGGAAACAAGCTTAGAATTTTGTTTTGTTACATAAAAGCAGCTAAAACAGCAGTAAATACAATTCAAATTGTAGTGCAGGCCAGCACACCAGAGTGTGTAGCAACACTACGGCAAACACAGTTCAAATAAATGCAATTAAATTAACAAATGACTAAAAAACAAGTGCAGAAGGCAGTAACTTAGAAGGCTAAAAAAGTGCAGTGTACGAGCGACTGAACAGATAACAGCACACAGATGAGCACCTAAGACAGTTACAGTAAGAGCAGCTGAATAAAATTTTTTTTTTGAGGGAGGGAACAGAGCAGGATTAAGTAGCTACAGGGGTTGTCCTTCCCACATGCTCTCTTTGTACACAGTAGGAGTGCCTGAAATCAGAATATGATCTCACTGCACTCACTTGAGTGAGCAAATGAGATGGGCCCAGAAGGAGTATCCAAATACAAATCTACAAGAGGGGCGGGCAATTTCAAAGCCACCAACATTAACACCAAAACAAGACCAGGGTGGGTGGGGAACTAACTGTAGAGACACAGCCACAACTTCAGTTGAGTTAACATTTTCAGTGAAAAACAAACAAATTAAATACAGTACTTATATGCAAGAGGCGAGAAGTGTATTTAAATTCACTTATACGTCCAGCTGATTTCAGGTAAAGGTTAGCCGGCCAAAGCTCTGATATTAAGCAGAGATAACTCAAAAATGTACCACTTATATAAGGCAAGACAGAATAGTCAGTGATGAGCTGAAACTACCCCACAGCTATCAATGGCTACACAAACCCACCCAACCTGTTGTTTTGGTGTTAATAGTTAAGGTGCTTGCCTTGCAAGCACAAGGTGCAGGGTTGGAGTCGCACAATGGATAACTGGTTAGGCTTCAAATGGCTCACAAGGGCAGCTAGCTTGGTACTAATCTATGAACCTATGAACCTATTTCACCCTGCTAGACAGGGGTCCAGGGAAGTAAATAGTGTGGGAAGAAATAGCCGGGGAATTGTTACGGCAAGGCTTGTATAGGCCCTAGGGCTGATAGCCTAGTACCAACCTATGAACCTATGAAAAGTACTTTGTAGACAGCCACAAAGTACAGTTTTGTACCTACCATAAATGTAGATGTTAGAGTGCTTACACAGCTGCAGTCATAACAGATGGGTTCTCCTGCAGTCAGGCGGGTCCTCGGTCGGCCGAATTCCAAAGTCTAGGTCCGGCGTTGGTTGTCGTCGCTTCTTCCCTGATGTCAGTGCGACAGGGGTATAAAAGAACCAGCAGACGCCATTTTCTTCAGTATTTCTTGCCCCAGATGTCAGGTGCCCCCACAAGGAAGGCAATACATAAAATAATGTAATAATGCAATGCAATATAATCAAAAAACAGTAGTTGCAAGCAAATACACCATAAAAGAATACCCCTAGAGGGGAAGGAGGGAGGGAAACCTGGACTGCAGCTGTATAAGCACTCTAACATCTACATTTATGGTAGGTACAAAACTGTACTATGTTCACCATGCATACAGCTGCAGTCATAACAGATTGGTAGAATCCCAAAACTAAGAAAGGGGTGGTAGGCACTAGGTGGAACTAAAAAGGGAGCTCATAAACCCAAAAAGGGGGGGGTTTTTCCGCTAGGGG